>NC_135973.1:31553569-31568569 GCF_053455715.1 Rhinoraja longicauda | reverse complement strand
TATTGTTATTGTTATTGTTATTGTTATTATTATTGTTGGTGTTGTTGTTATAATTATTATTATTATTATAATTATTATTATAATTATTATTATAATAATAATAATAATAATTATTATTATTATTATTATTATTATTATTATTATTATTATTATTATTATTATTATTATTATTATTATTATTATTATTATTATTATTATTATTATTATTATTATTATTATTATTATTAACTGATGGGCCCCTTTCCTTCCCTGTGCCGTTATAGATCTGTCCCTCTGTTTGCGCCAATCCTTCCTGTCTGCGTGCAGCTCACCATTCTGCCATCACTGTCATTACCAAGTTGCCACATGCAAAGAATCTGGACCTTAATCAGGCTGAGGCCCCAATGTGTCAAAGAGAAACTTGTAGACTCAATAGCAAACATCCATCACAGTCTTTGCTTGGACACTAACTTATAAAGTAATTTAAAAAGGAGCACATTGTTTTTTTTTAAAAATAAGCAGGCCCATGAGAAAAAGAATTATAGACAGTGAATATAAATCAAATCATGTATTGCAGGTAACAAATTAATGATTGATGTGTCTCATGTAACTCAGTTGTAACTGTCTGGGCTACCCACTCCACATTCTTTGTAATCTGATGTATTCATAGTTACTCCACATATCCTTTGCTAATTTGTTAAACAACGATTATCTTGCTAAAGCATCAAAGGACTAATTTCATAGGATGAAGCAACTGCCAGATGCAAAGCATAACTTCAATCTAATTTACGGTTCATTAACATTCCATAAAAAATATGTAACTGGTACAGAAGAGAACTAAACATGCAACCGGTACACTGTGGAGATGTAATGTGGGTTTGGGACAATATAGATATAATCCCACCCACAAAGTACATTGATTTGAATTTCCAGCCAATGAAAGGAAGTTCGTGCCAGCCATAGGCTTAAGCAAAATTTTAATATTGCAAATTGCAAATAAGCGGACAAGTTCTTATGATCTTATGATCTTATGATCTTATGAAATTGAGGTACTGGTGCCACTTTGCAACATTTATGCTGGAAACACGTTGCTTACTAAATATCCCAACTAAAATTGAGCATTCAGACCTGGTCATGGAGTCAACCAGCACTGGAACATGCCAGTTGTACAAGTTGTTCATGACAAACAAGGTGTCCCACCTAAGAATCCCATCTGTGGAATTCTCTACCTCAGAAGGCAGTGGAGGCCAATTCTCTGAATGCATTCAAGAGAGAGCTAGATAGAGCTCTTAAGGATAGCGGAGTCAGGGGGTATGGGGAGAAGGCAGGAACGGGGTACTGATTGAGAATGATCAGCCATGATCACATTGAATGGTGGTGCTGGCTCGAAGGGCCGAAAGACCTCCTCCTGCACCTATTGTCTATTGTCTATTGTCTAAGCTAGTCACATTTGCTTGCCTTGGGCCTATATTCCTCTAACCCTTTCCTATCCATGTACCTGTCCAAATGTCTTTTAAATACTGTTATTATTACCTGCCTCAACTATTCCCTCTGTCAGCTCATTCTATCTATCCACCACACTCTGTGTGATAAAGTTGCCTCTTGAATTTTTAATTAAATCTTTCCTCTTCCACCTTAAACCCCTAAACCCTCTCATTTTTGATTCCCATACCCTGGGAGAAATACTGCATGCATTCGTCCTATCTATCCCTCCCACAATTTTATTCACCTCTATAAGATCAATCCTCAGTTTCCTGCGCTCCAAGAAATAAGGTTCTAGCCTGCCCAGTCTCTCCGATAACTCAGCCTTTCGAGTCCTGGAAACACCCTCAAAAATCTTTTCTGCACTCTTTCCAGCTTCACGGCAACTTTCCTATAACACGGTGACCAAAACGGACACAATAAGTTCATAAATCCATATGATAGGAGCAGAATCTGGCCATTCGGCCCATCAAGTCTACTCCACCATTCAATTATGGCTAATCTATCTCTCCCTCTCCAACCAATTCTCCTGCCTTCTCCCAATAACTTCTGACACCCATACTGATCAAGAATCTATCTATCTTTTCCTTAAAAATATCCATTGACAGCCTCCACAGCCTTCTGTGGCAATGAATTCCACAGATTCACTACCTTCTCACTAAAGAAATTCGTCCTCATCTCCATTCTAAAGATATGTCCTTTTATTCTGAGGCTTTGGCCTCTGGTCCTAGACTCCCACTAGTTGAAACATCCTCACCACATCCACTCTATCCAAGCCTTTCACTATTCGGTAGGTTTCAATGAGGTCCCCTCCTCATCCTTCTAAATTACTCCAAGTGTGGCCTCACCATTATCTTGCACAACTGTAATAGAATATCCCAACTTCTATACTCAGCACAGTGTCTGATGAAGATCGGTGTGCCAAATGCCTTCTTCACCGTAGTGGAACGCCACTTTCAGGAATAGAAATATTTATACTTCTAGGTCCCTCTGCTTTACAACACGTCACTGTGAAAGTGCTACCCGGGTTTGACTTGCCAAAATGGCAACACGTCATATTTAACTGAATTAAACTCCATTTGCCATGCCTAGGCCCACTTACCCAACCGATCAATATCCCACTGGATTGTTGATAATCTCCTTCACTGCCTATGATGCCATCTATTTTAGTGTCATCTGATTAATATGAAGGTTAGTTTACAGTGGTCAATTAACCTACCGGCCTGCACGTCTTTGAGATGTGGAAGGAAGTCAGATGTAGGAGTATGTGTGTAAGGATGACCAATGCACTGAACAGCGAGTGTGTGTGCGTGCGCGTGTGTGCGTGTGTGCGTGTGTGTGTGTGTGTGCGTGTGTGTGTGGGTGTGTGTGTGTGCGCATGTGTGTGTGTGTGCATATGTGTGTGTGTGCATATGTGTGTGTGTGTGTGCACGTGTATGCATGTGTGTGTGTGTGCATGTGTGTGTGCGTGTGTGTGTGTGCGCGTGTGTGCATGTGTGTGTGTGTGCATGTGTGCGTGTGCGCGCGTGTGTGCATGTGTTTGTGTGTGTGTGTGTGTGTGCATGTGAGTGTGTGCATGTGTGCGAGTATGTGTTTATGTGTTTGTGTGTGTAAGGATGACTAATGCACTGAACAGCGAGTGTGTGTGTGTGTGTGTGCGCGTGTGTGCATGTGTGTGTGCATGTGTGTGTGTATGTGTTTATGTGTGTGTGTGTGTGTGTGTAAGGATGACTAATGCACTGAACAGCGAGTGTGTGTGCGTGTGTGTGTGTGTGTGTGTGTGTGTGTGTGCATGTGCGCGTGTATGTGTTTATGTGTGTGAGTGTAAGGATGACTAATGTGCTGAACAGCTGGTGTTTATGGAAAAGGTTGGAAATATTTAACAGTGTTTAATATTTAAATATTTAACACCCTCTTACCTCTCCAAGCCACGTTTCCCATTCAGTTCCCCTTTCCCCTTGCACCAGGTATTTGGTGCCAACCACACACAGAGAGCACCCACAGTCAGGGTTGAATGCAGGTATCTGGAGCACTGGGAGTGCACCTGGACTCGCTGTGTCACTGCACCACCACTTTGGAAATATATTGTTATTCTTTATTCATTGCTGAGTCAAAATCCTACAATTGTCCCCACTCCCACCTATGTAGCCGCACACCGTGGGAGTGTCTTCACAACAAGGACTTCCTTGGTTCTTGGAGGTGACATTTACTATGGGCGGTAAATGTTTTTCTTTGGTAATGGGACCTATATCTTATCAATCCATTTTGAAAATGAAACTGACTTTCAAACACCTGGTGCATCTGAAAGGGGAGCACATTGACTGGTTGCATCATGGCCTGGTTCGGCAACTTGAAAGTTCAGGAGCGGAAAAAAAATGCAAAAAGCTGTGAACACTGCCCAGTCCATCATCGGCTCTGACCTCCCCACCATCAAAGGGATTTATCTGAATCGCTGCCTCGAAAAGGCAGCCAGCATCATCAGAGACCCACAGCACCCTGGCCACACACTCATTTCACCTCTGCCATCGGGAAGAAGGTACAGGAGCCTGAAAACTGTAACGTCCAGGTTCAGGAACAGCTTCTTCCCAACAGCCATCGGGCTATTAAACACTACAACCTCAAATAAACTCTGAACTACAATAGACTATTATTATTATTATTATTATTATTATTATTATTATTATTATTATTATTATTATTATTATTATTATTATTATTATTATTATTATTATTATTATTATTATTATTATTATTATTATTATTATTATTATTATTAGTAGTAGTAGTAGTAGTAGTAGTAGTAGTAGTAGTAGTAGTAGTAGTAGTAGTAGTAGTAGTAGTATTATTGTTATTATTATTATTATTATTGATAGTGAGACCGCACCTGGAGTACTGTGTGCAGTTTTGGTCTCCAAATTTGAGGAAGGATATTCTTGCTATTGAGGGCGTGCAGCGTAGGTTTACTAGGTTAATTCCCGGAATGGCGGGACTGTCATATGTTGAAAGACTGGAGCGACTAGGCTTGTATACACTGGAATTTAGAAGGATGAGAGGAGATCTTATCGAAACGTGTAAGATTATTAAGGGGTTGGACACGTTAGAGGCAGGAGACATGTTCCCAATGTTGGGGGAGTCCAGAACAAGGGGCCACAGTTTAAGAATAAGGGGTAGGCCATTTAGAACGGAGATGAGGAAAAACTTTTTCAGTCAGAGAGTTGTTAATCTGTGGAATTCTCTGCCTCAGAAGGCAGTGGAGGCCAATTCTCTGAATGCATTCAAGAGAGAGCTAGATAGAGCTCTTAAGGATAGCGGAGTCAGGGGGTATGGGGAGAAGGCAGGAACGGGGTACTGATTGAGAATGATCAGCTACGATCACATTGAATGGTGGTGCTGGCTCGAAGGGCCGAATGGCCTCCTCCTGCACCTATTGTCTATTGTCTATTGTCTACTGTTTATTATTATTATTATTATTATTATTATTATTATTATTATTATCATTATTTACAGTGTACTATGTTAACATATTCTGTCGTATTGCAGCAAGTAAGAATTTCATTGTTATATCTGAGACCTATGACAATAAAATACTCTTGACTCTTGACACTTGAATAGTAAATGTGGCTCAGAGGAGGTAATCATACTGTGCGTTCAATATTTCCAATCTTTCTATAAACACTAGCTGTTCAATGCATTGGTCATCCTTGCAGACACACACACATACACAAATGCACACACACACAAACGCACACACACACACACACACAAACACGCACACACACACACACACACACACACACACACACACACACACACACACACACGCACACACACAATTGGCAACCCACCCACACAAACACATATTTCTTCCACACACGCAACCATTAACAAGTCAAAAATCCTCTCCAAACTATACAAACTCCTACAGAAGTTGTTTAGGTAATGACAGTAATAACTGTATTATTTTAATCATGATGTGCTGGCACCTAATTGACCATGATAAGGTATAGGAGCACTAATGGAAAGAGGGGAGGTATAATGCTAAGAGGGATATAGTTCTCCTGAAAACATCTTGTAAGTGGTGTGATAATGCATCCAGGTACACACCAATACCTAATGAGTGATATTTCCTCAAATTGATCAACCTCCAAAATTACATTTGATGAGAAGGCTACAGTCCTATTGCAGATTGCTGTTAGTGCCAACTAAATTACACATCCTTGCGTGGAACATTTTCAAAGCAAATCAACCAGAGGTAGAACTTTCTTCCGTGACAGAGGTTATGCTTATTCAGTGGCGGCATTTAAATAAAGAAAAAATAGGCTGCAAATCTAGACTGCAAAGACAATATCTGAAATTCAGAATTGCTGTGGAATATTTCCGTGCAAACACAAGCTCGGCGATTGTCCGGGGCCAAGTGCTGCAATCAGGTCGATTCAGGAAATACCAGCTCCACAGTAGCAATGTCCGAACCCTCAGATCAAGTGATGGGGCCACTTCCTTCACTGTGGAGCACCCTCAGTAATGGCAGTCCTGGAAGGAGGACGTAAATTAAGGGAACACCATGGCCTTGTTGGATATCCACTTTGGTAACTAGTAACCCAGCAGCAGTAACATTGAATCCTCAAATTTCAAATGATTCACAACCCCCCTACCCCCTCCTCCTTTCTCGCTCCCATGTTTTGATTAGCACAGGTGTCAGAGGATATGGGGAGAAGGCAGGAGAATGGGGTTAGGAGGGAGAGATAGATCAGCCATGATTAAATGGCGGAGTAGACTTAATGGGCCGAATGGCCTAATTCTGCTCCTATTCCTTATGGTCTTATGCCATTCCCACCCTATGTGTGCACATTTCTCCCACAATCTTCCACCACCACAGTCACCCTACTCCTTTCCCCTCCTCCATAGGCTCTTCTCCCATCACCTACATTTCCCCATTTATATCCCATCTTTCCTCTTCCCCATCCCTTTCCACCCATGTCCCCCCCTTCGACTTTATTCCTCGTCTTCTTTCTTTATCTGACACCCTTTGGTCTCCTCTTTAACCTCTCACCCATCTGCTACCTTGCCAGCCTATATCCCACACTCACCTCTCTCTTCCAGCTTTCTCCCACCTGCACCATCAGTCTGAAGAAGGGTTCTGACCCGAAGCATTGTCTGCCCATTCCTTCCATAGATGCTGCCTGACCCATTGAGTTCCTCCAGCATTTTGTGTTTGGCCCGTAGGATAATCGCTGGCCTTTCAGCTCAATGACACAATCCAGCCCAGACAGATGAACTGAGATATCCATCATCTTGAAGGATCATGATACTGTTCTGAGTTATCTCAATTCATTTCTTAGAAACCAAACTGGGTAAAGCAGTGTAATTTGGTATGAGCAAGTGTCCATTTGGTCATCTTAAGGGCCTGTCCATCTTCATGACTTAGGACGTTCACCTACGACCTCACCTACGACAACCTATAACCACACAACCTACGGCAACCAAAGTCAACCTGCGTCCACCCGCGACAGGCTACACAAGCTACAACCCTGTCAACGACAACTGAAGACAACTGAAGACAATTCATGTCATTTTGGCCTCCGGTTTTGATGCCGGTACCTGTCGCTGGTTGACGTAGGTAGTCGCCAATGGAATTCACCGAAGTCAGCACCGGCAACAACCTACGTCACCTGGCAACAACCTGGCGACAACCTACGACAGCGCCTACGTCAGGAGACGTCAAGCTACGATCATTGGCGTCAAACCAACAGTCGACAATTTTTTTTTAACATTTCAAAATTCAGTGGCGACCAGAAAGACGTTATGACTCTATGGAGACGACTCACGACCGTACAGGCGACACCCCAGCGACCGTGTGGAGACAGCCTAGTCGCATATAGTCGTCTAAACAATCGCCTAAGTGGGTCAGGGGCTTCAGCGAAACAGTGAAAATGTGTTCACAATGCTTGAGTATTTTAATCAACTGTTTGAATGTGCTACCTGCTATTCCAAGGATTATTCCAGCGCAAAAACAAAGTTTATGAAAAATACAGTAATGGGCTTGATAAAGGCTCATATTGAGATCAGATATAGTGCTAGTTGGTGTGAGGATTAGGTCAAAAATGAGCGCTTTAACTAATTTTCAACTAGTTAAAGGTATCTGATTCCAAACTACTAGTCCTGTGGAACTTAAAATTTAAGGTTTCAAACGTCAGAGAGCAATGATAGAATTGGAATTTTGCTCACAGATCAGAGGACTAGGCCTCCTGTAACAGAACAGCACAACAGCAGGAGGTGATCAGACTGTATAAAAACTACTGACTCTGCATGTCTCAATACTTAAGATGCATGGTCAGCTGAAAGTTTAGTTTAGTTTAGTTTTGCTAAGGTTAGTTCAAGTTTAGTTTAGTTTAGAGATACAGCGTGTAAACAGTCCTATCGGCCCACCGGGTCTGCACTGACCAACGACCACCCGTTCTATCCTGCACACTAGCGACAATTTACAGAGGCCGATTAACTTACAAATCTGCACGTCTTTCGAATGTGGGAGGAAACCAGAGCACTGGGGGAAAACTCACGCGGTCACAGGGAGAAGGTACAAACTATACAGACAGCACCCGTAGGCAGGTTTGAACCCAGGTTTCTAGTGCCGTAAAGCAGCAGTTGCACCACTGTGAGGAGCAGAGGCCATCTTGTCCAGGCCCAGGAGCAAACCGACAGGGAGATCCCACCCTCCCCACTCCCTGCCTTGTGTCTGGACACGCCCTGGCGGTCCGTGTTACCACCTGACTGCAGGGGTGGTCCCCAGTGGAGGTCTCTCTACAAGGGAGTCCTCCCCCTTTGCATCGGGGACCTGGGGTGGAGAGTGTTGCACAGAGCTGTGGTGTGGTGTGTAATAAATAGTGGAGGAGCAGAGCTTGTGTATGTTCACACCATGGTAGCTACGTACGTGGAGCATCCTCCTAGATGGCACACGCTGGCCACATACTTTTTCCGCTAGGACTGTTGCCTAAAGGGGGGTTGGTGGCTCCCGGTGGCGGGCATCAATCGACCCGCCATGCGGGATCTGCCCAGCTTTTACCATTGATATCTTAAGAGTTAGCAATCTGGCCACCTTCAGCCAGCGTGCTGCTCTTCAGGGGGAGGGAGGTGTTGTAACCGCGAGGGTGGCCGGTCCTCACCCTGTCACGGTCGGTGTCGAGGAGAGGCCTGTGCGTGGAATGGTTTCGACCGAGCTTACACCCGCTCCGTCGGATTTGCTCATTGGGCCCAGGCCCCGGAATATTCCCCGGGAGCCGGCCCTGCACAACATGGGCCACCTTACCGAGATGGCCAGAGTGCCGTTCCATGACGCGGAGAGACGTTTGCAGTACACAATGTTCCTGCACACTCTACACTTCCTCACCCACGTCTTCCATCCGGACATGCCCTGGCGGTCCGTGTTGCCACCTGACGCCGGGAGCGGTCCCCAGTGGAGGTCTCTCTACAAGGGAGTCCTCCCCCTTTACATCGGGGACCTGGGGTGGAGAGTGTTGCACAGAGCTGTGGTGTGTGATAAATATTTGACTTGGTTCATGGACTCGCCAGCCGCCTGTAACTTCTGTGGTGGGGAAGAGACCGTATTCCACATGTACATGGAGTGTGAGAGGTTGCAGCCCCTGTACGAAGGGGCTGCTCCTCAAGTTTCGGTTGCATTTTAGACCCATGATTTTGGTATTTGGGCACAAGGCAGGGAGTGGGGAGGGCCGATCGGGAGGGTGGGATCTCCTTGCCGGTTTGCTCCTGGGCCTGGACAAGATGGCCATTCGCGGGTCCAGGCAGCGGGTAGTCGATGGTTACACCAGATTCGGCTGCCTTCCCCTCTTCCGGGCAGATGTCCGTGCCCGCGTGTCCCTGGAGAGGGAACACGTGGTGTCCATGGGGACTGTGGATGTGGTGTCCATGGTAACCAGCCTTCCGTGAACTCTTGTCACCGCGGGGGGGTTGAGTGTATTGTAGATAAAGATGCCACTATTGTATTATAATGATTGCCTAGTGTAATGTGACTATTGAAAGTTTTTTGTACCTTCTGGTACACTGTAAATTGCAATCTATATAATAAAACTCTCGTTTGTTTGTTTGTTTGTTCCTGAATTACAGCCAAAACGGTACACGATAGCATGACAATTGGGGAGGGAGGGGGAGGAGGGAGGGAGGGGGGGAGGGAGTAGGGGAGGGGAGGGGAGAGGGGGGAGGGGGAGGGTGGGAGGAGAGCATGCTGCACCAATTCAGGAGAGGTTGGGCCCAACGGGTCCACTTGGTCTAGTTATTGAATAAAGTCCTTGTGAGGGGAAAAAAGAAGTGGTAGCTACAGGATACAATTTGCACACTAATCACTCACAGAAACAGTGATCCACCTGTAGTATCATAAAGCACACAAACAGTCCCCTCAGCCACTGAATGTTTGCTGGCTGTCCGATACCCATTCACGCCTTAAATCCCCACCAATTCGACCACACACCTAACACTAGTGGACAATTTATAGCCCAACTTGCACATCTTTGGGATGAGCCTGAGCAGAGAAGGAAATGAGTGCCACAAACATCTACCCCACATGGATCCACAAAGCATTTGCCGGTGGTTTCTGAAACCGAGTCCTCATTTATTCATCTCCATGAAATCCAATGTCAATTTGCAGGTTGTTGGCTGGTGCAGGGAAAGGGGGGTGGTGGGTCATCAAAAACCAGGCCACCAAGCTCCTCCAAAATCTTGGCTTCTGTTCAGCTTACCACCCACAAGCTTCAGTTTCAGCTTCACTTTAGTTTATTGTCACGTGTAGAGTGAAAAGCTTTTGTTGCGTGATAACCAGCCACCAGGCAGTACTGAAGGGAACACCTATCCAATTCTGCTCGAGTAAACCAAAGCTTAATCCAACTGCCCCTCTCTTCACTCTGCTTTCAGCAGAACTCACTTTGAATATCAATCACCTCATCTTCCGTGAATGAAGATATCCAATTGTGCTTGTTCAGCTATTTCTCATGTCAAATCATCTTTAACGTGAAGACATTTTTTCCTACCGCTGATTATAACCCCCCCATGACTAATGTCTAAACTAGGCAACATAGCCTTTCTCGTTTCACTTTAACATTCGCTTTGTTAAAGTTTCCTTCTCTCTCTCTCCAATGGACCAAGCAGGGAACTTCTCCTTGGTGCCAATTGTTCCAAACGTGCTAGAATCCTGGTGAATCAAATCGCACATCCAACAGCTTAGATCACAGTGCTGCATCGACCCGAACATCCAACTTTAGATTTCGTACCTCATTGGAACTTTCAGACACTCCAGCGAACATATTCACAGCAAATGCCCAGCAATATTACAGTACTTTGTTGAAACATAGGTTCATGGAAGCGAATAAAGAACACGAAGGCATCAACCAAGGACCCAAAAGAGTGTACGGTAGAAGTGAAGCCCCAACTATGGGGCGGCACGGTAGCATAGCTGGTAGAGCTACTGCCTCGCAGCGCCAGAGACCCGGGATCAATTCAGACCTGTGTGTGGTTTATACGTTCTCCCTGTGACCACGTGGGTTTCCTCTGGGAGCTCCGGTTTCCTTCGATATCCTAAAGACTTGTGGGTTTGTAGGTTAATTAGCCGCTGTTAATCGCCCCGAATGTGTAGGGAGTGGATGCAAAAGTGGAACAACACGGAGCGAGTATGAATGGGAGACTGATGTTTGGCGTGGACTCGGTGGGCCGATGGGCCTGTTTCCATGCTGTATCTTTCAATTCAATTCAATATGGAATTCAAAGTATGAGAAATGGCCATTGGGTCCGAGTAACATTTTTCCAAATGCTCAGTTTTAGAAAGGATAAAGTGTTCTGCTCCACTACATTCACTTTCATTGCCCCAACTGTTCCATTCTCTCGCTGTTTAAGTGCCCAGGTTCCACTGCAACATGTCCATTTGTCCCTGGGGAAAACGACCCCAGATCAGTTGCAGTAGAAACTCACCACTGAACCCACAACTTTAGCTGGGAAACATTCTGCCAGTGGGGAAGAAATTCACACAGTGGTGTCCAACGCGTGCAAGGGTTATCACCAGCCAGCTTAGTTTAGTTTAGAGATACAGCGCAGAAACAGGCCCTTCGGCCCACCGAGTCTGTGCCAACCAGCGATTCCCGCACACTAACGCTGCCCTACATACACTGGTGGAAATTTACAATTATACCAGGCCAATTAACCATTCCTTCTCTCCTGAGATGCTGCCTGACCTGCTGAGTTACTCCAGCATTTTGTGAATAAATACCTTCGATTTGTAACCAGCATCTGCAGTTATTTCCTTATACAAACCCGTACATATTTGGAGTGTGGGGGGGAAACCGGAGCACCCAGAGCAAACCCACGCAATCACGGGGAGAACGTACAAACTCCGTACAGACAGCACCCACAGTCAGGATCGAGCCCGGGTCTCTGGCGCTGTACGACTCTACCGCTGCGCCACCATGCCATAGAATATGTACAACAAACACCCCCATCCCATCCACCTCTGCCACATATGACTCCAAAGAGGAATTTCTCCACTCCATTGCCAACCATCCACACATGCAAACAACGTCCATAATCCTAAAAAAACATGGCTTGCTGCCACGTTTCGCGTGCGATCCTTGTCTCTCTGGGTATTCGATCTACATGAAGGTCAACATGGTTGACCATGGATGCA
Source organism: Rhinoraja longicauda (assembly GCF_053455715.1). NCBI lineage: Eukaryota > Metazoa > Chordata > Chondrichthyes > Rajiformes > Arhynchobatidae > Rhinoraja > Rhinoraja longicauda. Next base: position 31,556,430 of record NC_135973.1, on the reverse strand, counting down.
TTGTGGAGAATAATGAGTCAGGTTAAAGTTGCTGTCATTCTCTCCTGGAAGCTGTGGTGAATGATACATTGCTGCCTGAATTAGAAGACTTTAGTTTGTTCTGATCCATCTTTAAAACAGTGAGCTAGAACACTGCACTGAATGTAAAAATCCATTCCACGTTTATGTTTCAGCTGTCACCAAAGCAGCGACTGACTGCCCTCTGTAAATAATTCAGAAAGGCCAACATTTGTTTCCCATCCACCCCCACCACTAATCTCCTGCACCATTCTCCGTAATTGTACACTGAAAGGCCTTTAAAATGGAGACGTTTCAGCTACAGTCTCGGTCCATTCCCGTGAGGGAACAGGGAGTGGAAATTAAACCCAGAGCTCCGTGAAAGACCAGAAACGTGAGTGAGTGAAGTGGGGCAGAAACGGACGAGCTTTTGACAGATGCCAGCTTGCATCTGACAAGCGAGAACCAGGCTGACTTCAGAACATCCGCACTGTAGGTAAAGAGGCAGGAGATAACGTGACTAAAAGACTGGCAGCTCGCACTAAAATGGGACCCAGGAAGATTTCTTCCAAGCAAGTGAACAGAGAAAGGGTTGTAAAAGGGAGAAAGCAGCCAGTCAGGGACCAAAACGGAGATTTACTGATGGAGATCAAGGTTGAGATACTTAGGGAGTGCTTTATATTATAAACAATAGACAATAGACAATAGGTGCAGGAGGAGGCCATTCGGCCCTACGAGCCAGCACCGCCATTCAATGTGATCATGGCTGATCATTCTCAATCAGTACCCCGTTCCTGCCTTCTCCCCATACCCCCTGACTCCGCTATCCTTAAGAGCTCTATCCAGCTCTCTCTTGAATGCATTCAGAGAATTGGCCTCCACTGCCTTCTGAGGCAGAGAATTCCACAGATTCACAACTTTCTGACTGAAAAAGTTTTTCCTCATCTCAGTTCTAAATGGCCTACCCCTTATTCTTAAACTGTGGCCCCTGGTTCTGGACTCCCGCAACATTGGGAACATGTTTCCTGCCTCTAACGTGTCCAACCCCTTAATAATCTTATACGTTTCGATAAGATCTCCTCTCTAAATTCCAGTGTATACAAGCCTAGTCGCTCCAGTCTTTCAACATATGATAGTCCCGCCATTCCGGGAATTAACCTAGTAAACCTACGCTGCACGCCCTCAATAGCAATTGAGTCTCCACCTCGGTAGAAGGTGGTGCCAGAGTTTCTTAGAACATCTAAAACACCACAGTCCCGCACAGGAACAGGCCCTTTGTCTCACTGTGTCCACTTCAATCACAGCACCAATCGAAACTGATCCCCTCTGCCTTCACAACGTCCAAATTCCTCTCTTTCCGAAGATGGACACAAAATGCTGGAGTAACTCTGGATAGAAGCAATGGGCGATGTTTCTGGTTGAGACCCTTCTTCAGACTGAATCAGGGGAGACGGAGATACAGAGATAAGTAAAATCAGCACCTGCAGTTCCTTCCTACAACACATGGGGAGAAGGCAGGAACGGGGTATGGGGAGAAGGCAGGAACTAGAGGCAAGAACTAGAGGCCACAGCTTTAAGGTGAGAGGGGAAATTGGAAACTGAGGTGCAACATTTTCATAAAGACGATGGTGGGTATATGGAACGCATTGCCAGTAGTTGAGACAGGTACAATAACAGCATTTAAAGGCATTTGGGAAGGTACATGGATAGGAAAAGTTTAGAAGGATTTGAGCCAGGCACAGGAAAATGGGGGTAACTTGGATGGGCCATCTTGGTTGACGCTGGAGGAGTTGGGCTATATGGCCTGTTTCTGTGCTGTATTTCGAATATCACTGTACCTTAATTGGCACAGTTGACAATACAAGCCCTTTGAAACCTTCGAAACCTTTGACCCCACGACTCTATAATTATCTATCCTGTTTCTGATCACTGTGGAACTTTCCTCATCACCAAGGTTAAACTGACTTTATCCCCACATATTTAGAACAACTATGTCACATTTGCAAGTTTCCAACCCTCATGTACCAACGCCCAAAACTATAGCTGGGCCTCTGACTAAATCCTCGCCACAACCTAGGACGCATCCCTTGGGCAAAATAATGTATCCACCTTTAACAGCATCTTGGCTATTTAGTGCTTCCTCCATATCAATTGTTATTCTGTCCAGCATCTCAATTCATCTCTTCCTTTGCTGAGATTAGGAACGTTGATAGACAGAGGGATCTTGGGATGCAAGTCCATAGTTCCTTGAGAGTGGCTATGTAAGTAGGTTGGGTGATAAAGAAGATATACAACATACTTGCTGAGGAGTCCGAGCATTGTCCATTAAAGTTGGCAAGTCATGTTGCATCTGTACAAGATATTGGTTGGACCACAGTTGGAGAATTGTGGTCAATGCACAGCAGGGTGGATGTGGAGGCTTTAGAGAGATTACAGAAGAGGTTCACCAGGATGTTTCCTGGATTTGAGTGTGTTAGCTCCAAGGAGAGGTGAGACAAAGTTGGATTGTTTTTGCTGGAGCGAAGGAATCTGTGCCAGAGAGAATTGTTATGAAAGGCATAAAGAGGATAGATAGTCAAAGGGTCTATTTCCCAAGATGGAAATGTCAAATACCAGGGGACAAAGGTTTAAGGTGAGAGGGGGATCTTTAAATGTAATTGATAAGGCAATTTTGTTTTTGCACAGAGAGTGGTAGGTGCCTGGAATGCACAGCCAGAAAGTGATAGAACCGGAAATGCGAGCAACATTTGAGAAGTCTCTATTCAGCCAGGCAGGAAAGAGAGGATATAGACAATAGACAATAGACAATAGGTGCAGGAGGAGGCCATTCGGCCCTTCGAGCCAGCACCCTTGCATTCCCCTCA
>NC_135973.1:31041069-31178569 GCF_053455715.1 Rhinoraja longicauda | reverse complement strand
TTTATCCACATTATATTGCATCTGCCATGCATTTGCCCACTCGCCTAATCTATCCAAGTCACCCTGCAGTCTCCTAGCATCTTCCTCGCAGCTAACACTGCCACCCAGCTTCGTGTCATCCGCAAACTTAGAGATGTTGCATTCAATTCCCTCATCCAAATCATTAATATACACTGTAAATAACTGGGGTCCCAGCACTAGTCACTGCCTGCCATTCCGAAAAGGACCCGTTTATTCCTACTCTTTGCTTCCTCTCCGCCAACCAATTTTCTATCATGGCTGATCATTCTCAATCAGTACCCCGTTCCTGCCTTCTCCCCATACCCCCTGCCTCCACTATCCTTAAGAGCTCTATCTAGCTCTCTCTTGAATGCATTCAGAGAATTGGTCTCCACTGCCTTCTGAGGCAGAGAATTCCACAGATTCAAAACTCTTTGACTGAAAAAGTTTTTCCTCATCTCAGTTCTAAATGGCCTACCCCTTATTCTTAAACTGTGGCCCCTTGTTCTGGACTCCCCCAACATTGGGAACATGTTTCCTGCCTCTAACGTGTCCAACCCCTTAATAATCTTATACGTTTCGATAAGATCTCCTCTCATCCTTCTAAATTCCAGTGTATACAAGCCTAGTCGCTCCAGTCTTTCAACATATGACAGTCCCGCCATTCCGGGAATTAACCTCGTAAACCTAAGCTGCACGCCCTCAATAGATGAGTTACTCCACTATTTTATGTCTATTTTCGGTTTAAACCAGCATCTGCGGTTCCTCTCTATAAATGTGGGCCGATACGATACCGACAAACGTATCTAATCGTCATGTTGAGCATACAAATGAACAAATAATCATTTACAACTTATATTTTTAGTGTGCCGTGCTCTCTGTCTAAACGGCTTGGAAACTCCAAACTGCATTTGCAAATGACTTCTATTTCATTCTGAAAAGGTCATCATTACAGCAGGGGGCATTGATCCGACCTCTGTCGAGCCCCACAGGGAGTGAGCGGAATGGTATTAAAACAAATGCCACCATTCTCTGCCACAGAGGGCAGTGGAGGCCAATTCACTGGGTGAATTTAATAGAGAGTTAGATGGAGCTCTAGGGGGTAGTGGAATCAAGGGATATGGGGAGAAGGCAGGCACAGGTTACTGATTGTGGATGATCAGCCATGATCACAATGAATGGCGGTGCTGGCTCGAAGGGCCAAATGGCCTCCTCCTGCATCTATTTTCTATGTTTCTATGTTTTTATGTTTAATTCCTGTCATCACTTCTTTCTGTGACCCAGTGTGCAAATTTGTGCCAAAGTAGATATTTCTGTATGAAGCATCTAAGTGTGTGTGTGCAGGTAAGTGTGTGCAGGTGTATGTATGTGTGAAGGTGAGTGTGTGTGTGTGTGTGTGTGTGCAAGTGAGTGTGTGTGTGTAGGTGAGTGTGTATGTGTGCAGGTGAGTGTGTGTGTGTGTGTGCGCAGGTGTGTGTGTGTGTGCAGGTGAGTGTGTGTGTGTGTAGGTGAGTGTGTGTGTGTGTAGGTGAGTGTGTGTGTGTGCAGGTGTGTGTGTGTGTGCAGGTGAGTGTGTGTGTGTAGGTGAGTGTGTGTGTGTGTAGGTGAGTGTGTGTATGTGCAGGTGTGTGTGTGTGTGTGTGCAGGTGAGTGTGTGTGTGTAGGTGAGTGTGTGTGGGTGTGTGTGCAGGTGTGTGTGTGTGTGCAGGTGAGTGTGTGTGTGTGCAGGTGAGTGTGTGTGTGTGTGCAGGTGAGTGTGTGTATGCAGGTGAGTGTGTGTGTGTGTGCGCAGGTGTGTGTGTGTGTGCAGGTGAGTGTGTGTGTGTAGGTGAGTGTGTGTGTGTGTAGGTGAGTGTGTGTGTGTGTGCAGGTGTGTGTGTGTGTGCAGGTGAGTGTATGTGTGTAGCTGAGTGTGTGTGCGCAGGTGAGTGTGTGTGTGTCTGCAAGTGTGCGTACAGGAGTAGATTGTGTGTGTGTGTGTGTGTGTGTGTAGAATTGAAGGATACAATGATTCAACAATCCTTTCTTGTCACATGTACCGAGGTAGAGTGAAGTTCTCTGTATTGCATACGACCCGGTAAGATCATACAGCAGACCTCACCTCGGCAGTACACAGAGTTGCCACGTTACTGGTGCCCACAAAGTCACAAAAAGTTTATCCAACAACAGTCTCATCTTCTGCTCGCACGTAGCCACAGGTGGCCTCTCCATCGGCCCCCATTTCTGCTCCCTGACCCCTGCCTGGTCTCCCCTTCCATCTCGTTACCCCACCCCCCCCTCTCAGCCGGGTCTCCCATCATTCTCTGCACCACCACCCCTGTTTGCCGGGCCCCCCTTCCATTTTGGTGGCCCCTCCCCCTGCCAGGTCCTCCTTTGTTCTTGGCGACTCCCCGTTGGGTTGCCCCAGGCTCACTCTCAGTGGCACGGATCCCTCCTCACTGTCGGCCCCTCCTCACTCACAGGCCCCTCCTCACTCTCAGCCCCTCCTCACTCACAGGCCCCTCCTCACTCTCAGCCCCTCCTCACTCTCGGCCCCTCCTCACTCTCGGCCCCTCCTCACTCTCAGCCCCTCCTCACTCTCGGCCCCTCCTCACTCTCAGCCCTCCTCACTCTCGGCCCCTCCTCACTCTCAGCCCCTCTTCACTCTCGGGCCCCCCCTCACTCTCGGGCCCCTCCTCACTCTCGGGCCCCTCCTCACTCTCGGCCCCTCCTCACTCTCGGCCCCTCCTCACTATCGGGCCCCTCCTCACTCATGGGCCCCTCCTCACTCTCGGCCCCTCCTCACCCTTGGACCCTGTGGAATTCACTGCCTCAGAAGGCAGTGGAGGCCAATTCTCTGAATGCATTCAAGAGAGCGCTAGATAAAGCTCTTAAGGATAGCGGAGTCAGGGGGTATGGGGAGAAGGCAGGAACGGGGTACTGATTGAGAATGATCAGCCATGATCACATTGAATGGTGGTGCTGGCTCGAAGGGCCGAATGGCCTCCTCCTGCACCTATTGTCTATTGTCTATTGACCCTTCCTCACCTCTGGCCCCTCCTCGCTCTCGGCTGCATGGGCCCCTCCTCGCTCTCGGCTGCATGGGCCCCTCCTCGCTCTCGGCTGCATGGGTCCCTCCTAGCTCGGCTGCATGGGTCCCTCTCGGCAGTCAGGAGGAAGTGAAGATTAACCTTCTGGGCTCTTGTCAGAAACTCGCCTCAGTGGAATAATCTTGTAAAGAGAGGAGTTAGGAGGGGAAAAGATGCCTCTTAGAAATAAAACACTGAAGTAAGTTTTGGTGGTATAAATACTTACAATGTTTACACAACATTCCTCTGCCCACGGTTTCATGTACTGGTGAATCTGTTTATATTAAGTGGGCAGCAGCAGTCATGGCGAAAGACTGGAGGGGAAAATAACACTCGAATGTGTTTAAATTTGAAAACAGATAACGACAAAAGTATTTTCTGTGACAAAATAAGTTTATTTTAATGAAGCTTGCTTTGCCATGACTTCCTGACCTCTGCCACCCACCAACACATATTACTGACAAAATGCACAATAACCTTCAAATGATCCCAGTAGACTCCAGCTATTCATTAATGATAAAAAAATATTTCAAAGGGCATCGCTTTGCAACAATGTGTCATTCAAATTGACATGCCAAAGACTTTGACAGATATCTTCACGATTTCATGGTAATAATGCCGTTTGGGGATTTATACCATAAGCTGCAATAAACTGAATTCTGAGTACAGAATCACAGAATGGATACAGCAAGAGAGGTAGCAATTCCTTCCACTGTGAGTGTTTTTGGCTCTGTGTAAGTCATTTACTCCCCTTCCTTCGAGGACACAGATTTGGTCTGAACACAATTACTGTGGTACAAGATGCCATTAAGCTGGAAAAGGCGCAGAGAAGTTGATGTTGCCAGGACTTGAGGGCCTGAGTTATAGAGAGAGGTTGGATGGGTAGGATTTTATTCCATTCAGGGAAGGAGACTAAAGGGGGATCTTATGGAGGTGTATAAAATCACGAAGGATTTACATTGGGTGAATGCACAGTTTTCATTCCCAGGATAGTGGAATGAAGAACTAGAGGTCATAGGTTTAAGGTGAAATGGGAAAGATTTAATGGGACGATGAGGGGCAATCTTTTAACATAGAGGGAGGTGGGTATTTGGAACGAGCTGCCAGAGGAAGTACTTGAGGCAACTACAATAGTAACACTTAAAAGATATTTGGACAGGTACATGGGTAGAAGTTTTAGAGAGATACGGGCCAGGCATGGCCATTGGGACTAGCTTAAATGGGGCATATTGATTGGCATGGATAGGTTGTGCTAAGGGTCTGTTTCCATGCTGCATAACTTTACGACACAATTATTATTTTGTTATTTAGCGATATATTTTGATTGGGAGACAACAGGGGCTTTTCATGTTGGACATGCTCAAAACCTAGGGAAAATATTCCCAATCACTTATTCAACATTAGACACAAAAAGCTGGAGTAACTCATCAGGTCAAGCAGCATCTCTGGAGGAAAAGAATAGGTGACATTTTGGATCGCAACCCTTCTTCAGACTGAGTTACTCCAGCATTATGTGCCCTGACCCACAGAATTACTCCAGCATTTTGTGTCCATGTTTGGTACGGACCAGTGGTCTGGACTTTCTTCCTATGCACTTATACATCCTTGTTATGTTCATCTGTGGGATGGTATGGATTACTGCATTATGGTAACAATTATTAGTGGAACTGAATATCCTCACATGGTCTACAGAGAGCTTGACACTGACCTCATGAGAAAGGAAAAGCTATTGAGGATGCATCTAAAGATGTTTGGGTTGCAACATCGGTGGTGTGTTTCACCTCAGCAATGTTCTGAAGTTGTCGTGTTTGTCAAACATTGGCACTATCCTCTGATCAAGTATTCATTCTACTTGGCAACCTGCTTATTTGGGATTCTTCACCACACGCTGGCTGGGTGGGTGGTGGAGAGAGATTGGGGATTGGATATATAATTAAAGGAAAGGACTTGACAAGGGTGTGTGAAAGTAATTTTAAAACTTTATTAAAGAGCTGCCACCATTTCTTTCTATTATACTATGTTGAGAACAAATAGTCTGAACTCTCCTTGGTCATTCATCATTTATGTCACATTGGATGCACTGTTGGGTTTAGTTTAGTTTAGTTTAAAGATACAATGCAGAAACAGGCCCTTCGGCCCATTGAGTCTGCGCCGACCAGCGATACCCACACATTAACACTATTCCACACACACTAGGGCCAATTTAGACGTACCAAGCCAATTAGCCTACAAACCTGTATGTCTTTGGAGTGCGGGAGGAAACAGAAGATCTTGGAGGAAACCCACGCAGGTCACGGGGAGAACGTACAAACTCTGTACAGACAGCACCCGTAGTCAGGATCGAACCTGGGTCTCTGGTGCTGCAAGCGCTGTAAGGCAGCAACTCTACCACTGCGCCACCATGCCAGGCCTGGTATATATACTGGAAATGTTGCTGAGTGTATTTTAAGAGTAGTCAGGGTAGGCAGTGGCTGGCTGTTCTGGGATGCAACGCTGCCTAAGAAGATGCACAGTTGAGTGGAGAGTTGGCACTCTATTACAAGGAGGTATCACTGTGTCCTGGAATCTCTATTAGCTGATCCTGGACACATACTGCACACTGTGAAGAACCAACAGATTTGAGAGCTACCTGAATGGGCAGGATTAGGCAAATGCTTTCTGTTTAAAAGCCTATCTAAGGAGGAGGAATTTCTAAGGAGAACATTTAATTTAAATTGTAAATTGAGTATTAAAGTGAGATTAGATGTTACAGTAACAGCAGGATTCAAGAGTATGCGTGTGTGAGAAGGGATGATGTTGTGTTTAAATTGGCAAATTGCAGGGTTACTTAAAGCCAGGGGCTTGTGATACAACATCAGAAGTTGATTTCTGAGCTGTTAAATTTAATGAAAACAGCGTCAGGTCTTGAACATACCCATTATTTCAGAATCTTGCTGTTTTTTTCCATTAGACTCACCACAGAAGGGAGGACAGATCTTTGCAAACACAAATGCATTTTCAATGACACCTCCTGTGTTAATGATTGCCAACCAGAGCCTTTGGCACTTAAAATTATTTATCATTGTCTTGTTTCTTCAAACTTTGAATTTTTTTGGGAAACATTTTTAAAATGTCCAATTTTATAGTTGTTCTTTTTATCTCTCTCTTTCTCTCTCTCTCTCTCTCTCTCTCTCTCTCTCTCTCTCTCTCTCTCTCTCTCTCTCTCTCTCTCTCTCTCTCTCTCTCTCTCTCTCTCTCTCTCCTCTCTCTCTCTCTCTCTCTCTCTCCCCCCCCCCCCCCCCCCCTTTTTATTTTTAAGTTTGCACCTGTATTTACTTAGAAAGTAGAAACAAGGAATTGCAGGTGCTGGCTCACAAAACAAAAAAGGCCCAAAGTGCTGGAGTAGCTGAGCGGGTCAGGCAACGTTTCTGGGTTGGTGGATAGGTGATGTTTTGGGTGGCGACCCTTCTTCAAACTGATTGCGGTCGTGGGGGGTGGGGGGGAGGGGGGGAAGGGGAAGTAAGGGAGATAGAAGAGAGGAGGGGCAGGTCAAAGTGTGGCAGGTAATAGGTGAACACAGGCAAGGGGGGTATTTAATGGGCAGATAGTTGGACAAAGGCCAGATTTATTTCCCTTTCCTATTAACTCTTTGTGGTGCAGTTGAGTCAACTGTCACAGTGGACATTTTTTTAAGGACATGAACAAGCAGAAACAATGGGTCTGCCAGGGCAGTTCGGTTTGTGGATCTTGTGCAGAAGATAAAATCGAGCCGTGCGGGGTTGGGGAACGACAAGGGTTTGGAGGGCAGAGAGCCGGAAGCAATGAAATCAGAAATGGTGTGTGATATCAAGGCCTGGTGCTCATCTGTGGGGGGTCATGGTCCAAGGATAAGTTAGAGTCGCCGCCTGGCCTGAGCCCGGTAGAGGTCAGCGTGCCAGAGGTCAGAGGTCAGCGTTCCAGACTACCACGGCACCTCCCTTGTCAGCAGAATGTCACAGGTTTAAGTCTAACTGCAGGATAGCACACTGCACCTCACTGCAGCCAGTAGAGATATATTGAGACAAAAAATTGTGTGGCTGCCCGACAGCTTTTCTATCATCCCGACTTCATGTTAAAGAAGTTCAGTTCATCAGTGATTGGAGCAGAATTAGGCCATTTGACCCATCGAGTCTACTCCTCCATTCAATCATGGCTGATCAATCTTCCCCTCTCAACCCGAAGGTATTTATTCACAAAATGCTGGAGTAACTCAGCAGGTCAGGCAGCATCTCGGGAGAGAAGGAATGGGTGACGTTTCGGGTCGAGACCCTTCTTCAGACCCGAGTCTGAAGAAGGGTCTCGACCCGCATCCCGAGATGCTGCCTGACCTGCTGAGTTACTCCAGCATTTTGTGAATAAATACCTTCGATTTGTACCAGCATCTGCAGTTATTTTCTTATATTCCCCTCTCAACCCCGTTCTCTCCATATGAAGGATCATGTCTAATGTAAGATAGTGGCAGCAAATGACAAGACTATTGAATATTATCTTATGACAACTCTTGTTTTCTATTTCCCTGCAGTTCCTATGCCCCACATCTTCCTGGATGACTGATGATGATGGCATAATGTCGGGGCACTGGAATGCCTCTGAAAACTACCCGCTGAATGACAATGCCAGCATCATTGTGCCCGTTGTCTTCTCGTTGATCTTCCTGTTCGGGACTGTTGGCAACAGCTTGGTCCTCGCGGTGCTGTTCAGAAATGGCCAGATGGGACACAACACGACCAACCTATTCATTCTGAACCTGAGCGTGGCCGATTTCTTCTTCATCATATTTTGCGTCCCATTTCAAGCCACCATCTACACTCTGGAAGGTTGGGTCTTTGGGTCTTTCATGTGCAAGGCTGTCCACTTCTTCATCTACCTGGCAATGTACGCAAGCAGCTTCACGCTGGCCGCTGTTTCCGTGGACAGGTACAGTAGGTGATGCAGTGCTGAAGCTAATGATGTTGGTTCAAAACCCCATTACCTGCGATTGGCGTGTAGTAGGTGTGGAATGCCTGAGATGGCATGCTAGCTAGCTGGCTCCTAAAGGTTTTTACTGCAGATGCTTTTCTTCATCTTACGCCTTCACTTGTGGGAATGATTAAGAGAGATTGATGACTGTAATGATACAACGTTGTCTTGGATTTTCAGTTGCAATGATAGCTAGTGTTGCTCTGTGTAAATGAGAGCGACTGTGTGCAGTCCAATCTCACAACAATGCCTGCTTTCCTTTCCCCCTCAGCTCCGCAATTGGAGAACCCTATACCAAACCACAGTCTGGGTCGAAGAGGTGATTGCCTTCAGTCAGAGAGTCGTAGAGTCACACAGCACGAACAAAGGCCTTTCAACCCACTATATCCTGCCAGCTACCACGTACCAACTTTTCAGTCAGAGAGTTGTGAATCTGTGGAATTCTCTGCCTCAGAAGGCAGTGGAGGCCAATTCTCTGAATGCATTCAAGAGAGAGCTGGATAGAGCTCTTAAGGATAGCGGAGTCAGGGGGTATGGGGAGAAGGCAGGAACGGGGTACTGATTGAGAATGATCAGCCATGATCACATTGAATGGCGGTGCTGGCTCGAAGGGCCGAATGGCCTCCTCCTGCACCTATTGTCTATTGTCTATTGTTTATTGTACCTATCAAAAATAATTCTATTTTCCAGCACTTGTCCAGTGAAACTTTATACCTTCTAAATACTTCTTATATCTTGTGAGTGTATCTGCCTCCACCTCAAGCAGTGTGTTCCAGATTTCAACCACCTTCTGGGTGAAATTAATCCTCATCAAACTTCTCTAAATCTCTTACCTCAAGCCTAAATTCATCTCTGCCATGGAGAAAAGCATAATCTATGCTCCACTTAATTTTCAGATTCCCCCATCTCTTGCTAGTGTACTCATATCTTTCTTATGGGGATCAGAACTGCACCAAGTACTGAAGCTGTGGCCTAATGTTTTGCTTTGTGTACCATAACCCCTCTGCTCTTTTATTCTGTGCCCTGGCTAAAGAAAGCAAGCATCTAACTTGCCCTCTTAACCACTCCATCTACCTCTACCTTTGATTGATTGATTGAAAGCCTGGAAACAGGCCCTTTGGGTGGAGTCCGCACTGACCATCCATCGCCTGTTGCACTAGTTAGGTTCAGGTTTAGGTATTGGTTTTTATTGTCAATGTACCGAGGTACAGTGGAAGCTTTGTTCTGCACGCCGTGAAAACAGATTAGATATACCACACATTGATGCGATCAGTTCAAACTCAAGTACAATAGGTAGAGCAATGGGGAAGATACAGAGTGCAGAACAGACTACATTGTAGCACATCAGTTCCATAGACAAGGTCCAATGTCTTAAATGGCGCTGAGATGAACCAAACCTTACCCTGGATTGTGGAAGGACAGTTCAATGGCCTGATAATAGAGGGGAAGAAGTTCTCTGTTATCTCACTGTCTTATCCATGCCAACCCAATTTGCAGAGGCCAATTAACCTACAAACCCATGTTTCTTTGGGATGCGGAAGGAAGCTCGAGCACCCAAATAAAACCGTACAAACTCCACACAGATCGTCTACAAGGTCAGGATTGAACCCAGGTCCCTGGTGTTGTGAGGCAGCAGCTCTACCAATTGCACTACTGTGCCACTCCCTTTGTAACCTGTGCCTTTAGGTATCCTTGGATGTGGATACTAAGGTCCTTCTGTTCCTCAGCACTTCCTAGGTGTTCATATTTTTCAGAATTATACTCCGCCTGTCACTTTCACGACCCATCTTCACAACTAATCAATATCATCAGTCTTGTAGCCCAAGACTATCCTCCTTATTAATCTTCCCACCTACTTTCACATCCAAATTATTAATGTACATAACACACAACAAAATTCGCAGCACCAACCCCTGTAATAGGCCACTGGTCACTGGCTTCCAATCACACAAACAACCTTTCCAACATCACCGATGGCCTCCTATCAAAAAGCCAATATAGGATCCAATTTACCAAATTGCCCTGGATCCCAGAGGCCTTTACCTTTTTTGACCAGTCTCCCACAAGGGGCCCTGTCATAGGCCTTACTGGAGTCCATGTAGACTACTCCAACTGCACTCTACTCATTAATACATTTAGTTAGCTTTTCAAAAAAATCTATAAAATTAGTCAGAAATTATCTTCCCTTAATAAAGTTATGGTGGCTATCCTTAATTAATCTCTGTCTCTCCAAGTGCAGATTAATCCTATCTCTTGGAATTTCCCCCCCCCAATAATTTCCCTACCATTGATGTAAGACTCACTGGTATTTAAGGGCCTGACTTATTCTGCTACCTCTCTTGAATAAAGGTACCTCATGTGCTGTCCTCACATCATCATGCACGTCTTCGGTATCCAGAGAAGATCTGATATTTTCTACGAACTTTCTCTTCCTTTGCCCTCCGTGGCATCCTGAAATGTATCTCATTAGGCCCTCAGGATTTATCCACCTTTCAGACAGCTAAAATATCTTTTACCACCTCCTTTGCAATGGTAATTTGTTCTGAATTAAACCATCTCCCTCGTTTGAACCTTCTTTCAGTCTAAAGAAGGACCCTGACCCGAAACATCACCTGGAGATGCTGCCTGGCCCGCTGAAGTATTCCATCACTGTGTCGATCACCAACTACAATGTCCTTTTCTATACTCACAGATGAGAAATATTATTTTAATACCTCCATGCCCAGATTGTCCATAATGAATCCTACTCTTTCCCTGAATGCCCTCTTCCCCTTAATAAGCATGTAAATTGTTTAAGTGTTCGTAGAAATGTTAGTCTCCTATAAGAAGTAAATTATTGAGAATGGTCTGAATCTGAATAATGATAGTGAAAATGTTAGCAGCCCGTGAGATTGGCAAGTGGTTACCCATTTATTTATTCTCTCCACAAAGTGACAAGAGTCCAGCTGAATATTTCAACCAGGCTCTGTTTGCTGGCAAAGGAGTTTCATTGGCAACAATACCTGACCGTTCATTTTCCACATCAAACGTTTACCCCTCAAGGTGAACATAACAGAGCTGTTGTCAACTTTCTCCAAAAACTCTGCAGTTGCACAAACAGTGCCAATCTTCTGCCGTTTAAATGTCTTGCCACGCAGAGAAGGGGAATCGAGAACCAGAGGACAAAGGTTTAAGGTGAGGGAGGAAAGATTTAATAGGAGCCCGAGGGACAGGTTTTTTACACAATTTGGTGGTGGGTGTATGGATCGAGCCGCCAGATGGAGGAGGTGGTTGAGGCAGAGACTAACGCAACGATTAAGAAACATTTAGACAGGTACATGGATAGGATAGATTTAGAGGGATATGGGCCAAATGCAGGCAGGTGGGACTAGTGCAGATGGGGCATGTTGGACAGTGTGGGCAAGTTGGGCTGAAGGGCCTGTTTCCACGCTGCACGATGACTCTCTGTCAATCTGTGTGATGATTGCTACCACATGTTAAGATAAACTAACAGGCACCTTTGAAACACATGCTAAAATAATTTCTCCAGAAACCCAGACTGAACACTGGTTATATATTCAACAACTGTGTAATTTAATTAACTTTGTTGAGTATCTTATTAGCTGCAGGTCATAGTCCACGGTGAAAGATGTGTTGAGTTAAAACTGAAGTGTTTATTGTTCCCACACAATGTTCACTATAAGTATCTAGTGATTTGACCACAAAGTCCTTTGAAACTGCTCTGCTGTGCAATTAGACCATTGTTGAATGAACGGTCAAAAGGGGGGCAGCTGGATAAACCTTGGGAGAGAGAGGCAGCATCTGTGGAGGGCAGTGGAGAGTCGATGTGTTGAGTCGAGTGCTTTAGTTCAGTGTAGTTTATGATTGTCACGTGTACCGAGGTACATTGAAAAGCTTTGTTGTTGCGTGCCATCCAGTCCGCCAAAATACTATACATGATTACACTCAAGACATCCACAGTGACACAGGATCCCACAGATGCTGGAATCTCAAGCAAAAAGACAAAACCGGCCCTCTGTTTGCCGTGGCCATCTGGATCTCCGGTTTATTTAGTTTAGTTTAGAGATACAGCACGGAAACAGGCCCTTTTGGCCCATCCAGCGATACCCCGCACACTAACACCATCCTACACCCACTAGGGACAATCGTTTACATTTACCAAGCCAATTAACCTACGAACCAGTACATCTTTGGAGCGTGGGAGAGAAACTGGAGATCTCGGAGGAACCCCACGCAGATCACGGGGAGAACGTGCAAACTCCGTACAGGCAGCGCCCGTAGTCGGGATCGAACCCGGGTCTTCGGCGCTGCATTCGCTGTAAGGCAGCAACTCTGCGGCTGCGCCACCGTGCCAGCCGGGTGCCAACCATTTTAATTCCCCTCCATTTCCACAATGACTAGGCTGTCCTCGGTCTCCTCCACTGCCCAGGTGAGGCCAAACACAAACTAGAGGATACCCTGGGTAGTCTACAACCCAATGGCATGAACCGTGGATTCTCCAAGTTTAGGTGATCCCGTACCTCCTCTGTCTCTTCCTCTATCCTCTTGCTTACCCTGTGCTTCGTCACACCCCCTTCCCACCTTATCTCCCAATACCCTGTTTCTTTTTTCTTCTCACCCACACACTCCACCCATTGGATCCCCTTGCCTCCCCTCCCCCCACTGCTCTTCCCTCCCCCCCCATTTCTCTCCCCTCCTCCCCAACTGCTCTCTCCCCCCACTGCTCCCCTCCCCCCACTGCTCTCCCCCCATTTCTCTCCCCTCCCCCACTGCTCTCCCCTCCCCCCCACTGCTCTCCCCACCCCCTCACTGCCCTCCCCCCCCCACTGCTCTCCCCTCCTCCCCCACTGCTCTCCCCTCCCCCCCACTGCTCTCCCCTCCCCTCCACTGCTCTCTCCACCCCCTCACTGCCCTCCCCCCCCCACTGCTCTCCCCTCCCCCCCCCACTGCTCTCCCCACCCCCTCACTGCCCCCCCCCCCCCCCACTGCTCTCCCCTTACCCCACCACCCACTGCTCCCCCCTCCCCCCAATGCACCAAGATGTAATAATCAGACGTTGGTGGGTGAAACAAGGGTTCTTCCCGGGCCCCATGACGCAGGGTGATGGCTCTCCATAGTTCACCGCTCTCAGCCCATGCCAAGCCAGTGCTGTACCCAGTCCCCCTACACATTCTCACCATAACCTGGATCACCGTGACTAAGGGATCACGAGATACTCCTGACCAGTGGGTGCCCCAGAGCAGGGGAGCTCCATTATCAAACCGAGTTGTCAAATCTGTCTCCTCTCTTTTCCTTCTGTAACTTTAACTGCCACATTCATCTAGTTGGAGCAAACCACAAAGTGCTTGAGATACTCAGCAGGTCAGGCAGCATCTGTGGAGGGAAATGGGTCGAGCCATCTTTCAGGTCGGGACCCTTCTTCCGTCCGACCCGAAACTTCCCTGGTCCATTCCCTCCACGGACGCTGCCTGACCCGCTGAGTGCCTCCAGCACTGTCTGCTTCTGGCCAGGTTTCCAGCATCTGTGGTGTGTAGTGACTGGGTTCTCCGTCTAGTCGACATGTCTACGTGCCAGGATAATGTGCTGCCCCACAGACTGCCTCGCTTGGATCGCCCCCCCCCCCCCACCCACCCCTCTAGTGTGTCTTCCACTTCCAATGGGGTCTTCACCAAGTGCAGTGCTGTTGCGGAGGTGCAGCAGGACTTGAATTGTCCCCATTGCCGTCCGGCCCACCGCCCTGGCCCCTCATTAATTCGGCACCCGTTGTGTGTGTAACCCAGGCCAGCCAACAGCACTGGGAACGTGCGCATGAATCTAGGTGAGCATTCCTCTCAGACATGCATTTCATCTCGGAGATAGACTGCGAAGGGTCTCGTCCCATAACGTCACCCATTCCTTCTCTCCAGAGATGCTGCCCGGCCCGCTTTGCATGACTCCAGCACTGTGCGTGTTTACCTTCGGTGTAGTCCAGCATCTGCAGTTCCTTCCCCTCAACATTTCGTCCCGTCCACTTTTGCAGTATCCCTCACTTTGATCTCCTCTTCTCAACCTTGCAGATACCTGGCCATCCGATACCCTCTCCGCTCACGGGAACTGCGAACCCCGTGCAACGCCATTACCGTCATGGTGGTCATATGGGGCCTTTCCATCCTCTTTGCTGGCCCCTACCTGAGCTACTATGACCTTATCCCTTACGAATGGTTCTACATCTGCATGCCGGCGTGGCAGGAGCCGAAGAGGAAGATCATGGACACGTCCACGTTCATATTTGGATATATCGTCCCTGTGGCCATTATAGGCCTGTCTTATGCCAGGACCATCAAGTTCCTCTGGACTGCTGTGGACCCAATAGAATATATATCCGAGTCCAAGAAGGCCAAGAGGAAGGTGACCAAGATGGTCATCATAGTGACCGTGCTGTTCTGTCTCTGCTGGCTCCCCCACCATGTCCTGATCCTGTGCTTCCACTACGGACACTTCCCCTTCAACCAGGCCACCTACGCCTTCAGGCTCCTGTCTCACTGCATGGCCTACGTCAACTCCTGCCTCAACCCCATCGTCTACGCCCTGGTTTCCAAGCACTTCAGGAAAGGCTTCAAGAAGGTGTTCACCTGCCTGCTGAGCAAGAAGGGGGTGAATAAGGTCCACGTGGTCCACGTGGTGAGTGGGTCCACGGAGGTCTCGCACTTGAACGAGGAGAACGCTCGGCAGCACGGCTGCGAGCTGAGGGACAGGCAGCCCCCAGGGCCCAGGGAAGGGCCATGACCATCACCATGCCCTGCGGCCAGCCCTCCTGAGCAGAGAGCGCCAGACACTCAAGCACTCTTGCTGCCAGTCCCTCCATCAATTGTGTGTACTGTTTAGTTTTTACCTTTAGAGATACAGCATGGAAACGTGCCCTTTGGCCCACGAGTCCGCACCGACCAGCGACCCCCGCACAATAACCTACTCTACTCTACTCTACTCTACTCTACTCTACTCTACTCTACTCTACTCTACTCTACTCTACTCTACTCTACTCTACTCTACTCTACTCTACTCTACTCTACTCTACTCTACTCTACTCTACTCTACTCTACTCTACTCTACTCTACTCTACTCTACTCTACCTCTACTCTACTCTACTCTACTCTACTCTCTACTCTACTCTACTCTATACTCTACTCTACTCTACTCTACTCTACTCTACTCTACTCTACTCTACTCTACTCTACTCTACTCTACTCTACTCTACTCTACTCTACTCTACTCTACTCTACTCTACTCTACACTACTCTACTCTACTCTACACTCTACTCTACTCTACTCTACTCTACTCTACTCTACTCTACTCTACTCTACTCTACTCTACTCTACTCTACTCTACTCTACCTCTATTCTACACTACTCTACTCTACTCTACTCTACTCTACTCTACTCTACACTCTACTCTACTCTACTCTACTCTACTCTACTCCTACTCTACTCTACTCTACTCTACTCTACTCTACTCTACTCTACTCTACTCTCTACTCTACTCTACTCTACTCTACTCTACTCTACTCTACTCTACACTCTACTCTACTCTACTCTACTCTACTCTACTCTACTCTACTCTACTCTACTCTACTCTACTCTACTCTACTCTACTCTACTCTTGTCTACTGTACTCTACTCTACTCTACTCTACTCTACTCTACTCTACTCTACTCTACTCTACTCTACTCTACTCTACTCTACTCTACTCTACCTCTACTCTACTCTACTCTACTCTTACTCTACTCTTCTACACTACTCTACTCTACTCTACTCTACTCTACTCTACTCTACTCTACTCTACTCTACTCTACTCTACTCTACTCTATTCTAATCCTACTCTACTCTACTCTACTCTACTCTACTCTACTCACACCAAGGGGCCAATTTACATTTATCCCAAGCCAATTAACCTGCAAACCTGTACGCCTTTGGAGTGTGGGTGGAAACGGAAGACTTCGGAGAAAACCCACGTGGTCACGGGAGAACGTGCAAAACTCCGCACAGACAGCAAACGTAGTCGGGATCGAACTCG
Source organism: Rhinoraja longicauda (assembly GCF_053455715.1). Classification (NCBI taxonomy): domain Eukaryota; kingdom Metazoa; phylum Chordata; class Chondrichthyes; order Rajiformes; family Arhynchobatidae; genus Rhinoraja; species Rhinoraja longicauda. The sequence continues at coordinate 31,162,474 of NC_135973.1, read as the reverse complement.
GTTTCGGCGCTGCAAGGCAGCAACTCTCATTCAACTCTGCGCCGCCGTGTAACTTTGACCTGTATATTTGTTCCTACCTGGTTCTTGTGTGAATTATTGTGGTGGAAAAATATTGTGGCATGTAAGAAACAAGTGAACTATTCATTTGTCCGCAGGATGCGTGTCCACGAGGTGACTACGGCTCACCCCAAGTACACAATCTCCCCCACCCCCAAACACACAGGCAGTGCAACACTCACCTTAGGGCTTTCTCCAAGTCACATCATTCCAAGAGGGAAAATCTTGGTGGAAATCTTGGCAATCTCTTTCTAATAGAATTTTTGCTTAGTTTGGTTTAGAGATACTGCGCGGATTCAGGCCATCGGCCCATCGAGTCCGTGCCACCCCGTGCACTAGCACTATCCTACACACGAGGACAATTTACAATTTTTCCGAAGCCAATTAACCTACAAACCTGTATGTTTTGGGAGCGTGGGCGGAAAACTGGAGCACCCGGAGAAACCCACGCGGTCACGTGGAGAATGTAAAAACCCCGTGCAGACAGCACCCGTGTAGTCAGGATCGAACCTGGGTCTCTGGTGTTGTGAGGCTGCGCCACCGTGCCACCCCAACTGTGGAAGCCCCTTCATCCATTAGACTGCTGCAGTTTCACAAGACTCATTTATATTGTGAACTAAATGTTGCCCATCCAAGGGACATTCACATCCCATAACTTAATAAATCAGGTGAAACATTTTTCACAATTTCCTGATTTGAGTGCTTCAGGTATCAATGTTACTGCGAAAACCAACTTACAAGCCAGCGTTGGCTGTTTCTAGTTAGAAACCAGGAGAAAGTTAGAAAAGAACCGATTGAATGTCAAAAACTAATGTACACATTAGTGTAGAGTTGATGGGCCGAATGGCCTAATTCTGCTGCTATATCTATGTCTTTTGGTCACCTTTCATGGCATTCCAAATACATCAAAGCCAATGCAGTTCTGTGGAGGTGTGGAGCACGCAAGTTAGGAGATATTTGTACACAAAGTGTCACAAACCGTGAAGAGTTAAACAATCTAGTTTAGCAATACTGCTTGAAGCACAACCATTGACAGTCTGAAGAAGGGTCTCGACCCGAAACGTCACCCATTCCTTCTCTCCAGAGAAGCTGCCTGTCCCGCTGAGTTACTCCTGCATTTTGTGTCTGTCTTCCATTGACAACACGTCGTTTGTTTTATTTTGGAAGGCGTCTCATGGTGGGCTGTGTGTGAGTGCTACGATTTAGATCCCTGCGGAAAGGCACAGCACCTCGCCACCGGTGGGTGCGAGAGTCAGGCCAGATCACCTGCTCAGATGTATGGAATGGGTTCACATCTACAGACACTGAGCTTGGACTGACACCCAAGCTTAGCATGGTGGAGTCTCTGAGAAGTTGCCAGTAGAGGTAACACGGGCCAAGTGCTTCGAGGAGATTTCCAATGAGCAGCGATGTGCAAGACTGTGTAGAGGGAAGGTGCAACATTGTTAAGGAAGGGCCTTTGGGATTCACAGTTTGCATGTTTTCAATTGAAGATCAGTTTGGCAGAAACCTGGGAAATGACAAAGTTGGACATTGAATAGGAATGGTGTATCGATGAACTGCAGATGCTGGTTTACACCAAAGATAGACACAAAATGCTGGAGTAACTCAGCGGGACAGGCAGCATCTCTGGAGAATGCTTTCCCTTCGCCTATTCCTAAATCTATTCCTTTTCTCCAGAGGTGCTGCCTGACTCGCTGAGTTAATCCAGCAGGTTGTGTTTAAACTCTTTGAATAGGAATGGTATTGGGACTGGTTTATTATGGTCACATATACCAATATACAGGGAAAAACTTTGTTTGCTGACAAGCAGGCAAAATATGTGCATCTAGGTAGTACATGAGATAAGAAGAAACAGAATTCAGAATATAGTGTTACAACAACCACAGAGAATGTGCAGATTGAAACAAAACTTCTCCTGTGAAAAATTGTCTTTTCATTGGGAAAGATAATGGGTCCCAACCCAAAATGTCACCCATCCTTTCTCTCCAGAGATGTTGCCTGACCCGCTGAGTTACTCCAGCGCCTTGTACTGTATCCATCTACAGCAGAAACCTGCATCTGCAGATCCTTCCCACACAGGAAAGATCATGTTTAATTCGTAAACATTATCGTTCCAGAGCAAATTGCTGTCTCCATTATGAGCACCACACAGTGTTATTGTGATTGATGTACTATTCCTTCTGGGAAGAAAAAAGCATTTGCAATAGGTTAGCAAAAAGCTTATCATGGCACGAATCTAGCTTAATCAAAACATGAACACTGGTGATAGACACAAAATGCTGGAGTAACTCAGCGGGACAGGCAACATCTCTGGAGAGAAGGAATGGGTGACGTTTCGGGTCAGACTGAAGAAGGGCCTTGACCTGAAGTGTCACCCATTCCTTCTATCCAGAGACGCTGCCAGTCCCACTGAGTTACTCCAGCGTTTTGTGTCTACGGTTTAAATCAGCATCTGTAGTTGCTTCTGACAACATGAAGAATGATGTGATATTTAACTATTAGCAGCTCACTCAGTCAAATCCAAAGACGTACAGGTATGTAGGTTAATTGGCTGGGTAAAATGTAAAAATTGTCCCTAGTGGGTATAGGATAGTGTTAGTGTACGGGGATCGCTGGGCGGCACGGACTTGGTGGGCCGAAAAGGCCTGTTTCCGGCTGTATATATATGGTATATGGTATGGTAAATCAATTGAGCCCCCTTCCCGTTATCGGCATGCTTTATTCTTTATTTCAAGTTCATCACATCCACAAGTTCACCATTGCGAAGCTCAGAGAGGAGGTGCGGGCTGAGATTTTGTCCACGTTTTTTAAATGATTTCCACTTTCTTCGGGCTGTGGTTTTCAACTCCACTAATTATTCCCAGCTGACGAGATATTTGCGGACTCAGCTATGATTTAACACTTCCAGGCATAATCAGCCAGTGGCCCCTCAGCTCGCAAACACTTTCAATACAACTCTCCCTCTCACTGAGATTTGCCAACACTTGTTCATCGAGTGATACATGGATGTTGCATCACAGAGATAGTGGGGAGAGGAAGGAACAAAACACAGGGCTAAGGATAAATGTATTACCACGTGGATGAACTAGTCACCCCGATAACAGATCTAACCGGCCTGAATCTCTGTCAGAGACACAAAAAGCTGCAGTAACTCAGTGGGCCAGACAGCAGGGCTTGTATACACTGGAATTTAGAAGGATGAGAGGGGATCTTATCGAAACATATAAGATTATTAAGGGGTTGGGCACATTAGAGGCAGGAAACATGTTCCCAATGTTGGGGGAGTCCAGAACCAGGGGCCACAGTTTAAGAATAAGGGGTAGGCCATTTAGAACGGAGATGAGGAAAAACTTTTTCAGTCGGAGAGTTGTGAATCTGTGGAATTCTCTGCCTCAGAAGGCAGTGGAGGCCAATTCTCTGAATGCATTCAAGAGAGAGCTAGATAGAGCTCTTAAGGATAGCGGAGTCAGGGGGTATGGGGAGAAGGCAGGAACGGGGTACTGATTGAGAATGATCAGCCATGATCACATTGAATGGTGGTGCTGGCTCGAAGGACCGAATGGCCTCCTCCTGCACCTATTGTCTATTGTCTATCTCTGGAGAAATAGAATAGGTGACGTTTCGGGTTGAGACCCCCTCTTCAGACTGGTGATTGTTGTTTTATTACCATGTTGCAGGATCGTGGTTCAATGGTTCTTTATTGCCACGTATGTATTGCACGGTGAAATTATTTTTGGTTAGTTCACACGTGCATGAGGCGCCATTTACAAAAGTCCAAGTCCGGTCCATGTGCTGGATGTACGGGGAGCGGTTCCCGGTCCAGGTTAAGCTGAGGGCCGCCTCAGTCACCCTTGCCCGGCTCCACCCGCGAACCGACGTGCCTCTCTCCACCCGACCCCTCTGTGTCCCGGGGATGCCTCCTGCAGCCGACCTTGAGGCAATAGCCTGCTACCCACTCCTAACCACTCCCACCCACTCCCTCTCCTACCCACTCCTACTCACTCCTCCCTCTCCTACCCTCTCCTACCCTCTCCTACCCTCTCCCACCCACTCCCACCCACTCTAACCCACTCCCTCTCCTATCCTCTCCTACCCACTCCCACCCACTCCTACCCACTCCAATCCACTCTTCCCTCTCCTACCCTCTCCTACCCACCTCTCCTACCTTCTCCCACCCACTTCCACCCACGCCCACCGACTGCCACCCACTCCCACCCACTCCTACCCACTCCAACCCATTCCTCCCTCTCCTACCCTCTCCTACCCACCTACCCTCTCCTACCCACTCCTACCCACTCCCACCCACTCTTACCCTCTCCTACCCACTCCTCCTTCTCCTACCCTCTCCTACCCACTCCCACCCACTCCTACCCACTCCCACCCTCTCCTACCCACTCCCACCCACTCCTACCCACTCCCACCCACTCCCACCCTCTCCTTCCCTCTCCCACCCACTCCTCCCTCTCCTACCCACTCCTCAGCGGGAGATGTTTCCACTAGTGGGAGAGTCTAGGAGTAAAGCTCACAGCCTCAGAATTAAAGGACGTTCTTTTGGGAAGGAGATGAGGAGGAATTTCTTTAGTCGGAGGGTGGTGAATCTGAGGATGTTTTTTGCCACAGAAGGCTGTGGAGACCAAGTCAATAGATATACTTAAGGCAGAGACAGGTTCCTGATTAGTGCAAGTATCAGAGGTTATGGGGAGAGGGCAGGAGAATGGGGCTAGGAGGGAGAGATGGATTGAATGCGGAGTAGACTTGATGGGCCGAATGGCCTAATTCTACTCTTATCACTTATGACATGACCTCCCTTCTCCTCGACTCCCCAGTCTTCAGGGCCGAGCTCAGCGGTTTGCGAGCCCCCCTCCCCCCCACAGTCAGTGGCCCCACACGGGGCCTTCTTCACGGCAGCGATCCAGGCCTGCTTCGTCCACCGGCACCACGCACCCCAGGAGCGATGATCCCCTTCACTGTAGTATCCAGAATGAGGGGACACCAGTCTCAGCTGACGGGGCAAGAGAGTTAGAAACATAGAAACATAGACAATAGGTGCAGGAGCAGGCCAATCAGCCCTTCGAGCCTGCACCGCCATTCAATATGATCACAGCTGATCATCCACAATCGTGCTTTTACCCCATTTCCCTTGTTTCCTTTAGCCCTGAGAGCTAAATCTAACTCGCTCTTGAAAACATCCAGTGAATGTTTTCTCTGGTCGCTGCTGCTGCCATGGATCCCGGGAGCCCAGCGCAGTGGAGGTCCTCTAAATGGCATTTACCAGCATTACATCGTGAGGAGCAAGACTTTGTTAATGTTAGGAAGGAACCGCAGTTGCTGATTTAAACCGAAGATAGACACAAAATGCTGGAGTAACTCAGCGGGACAGGCAGCATCTCTGGAGAGAAGGAATGGGTGACGTTTTGGGTCGAGACCCTTCTTCAGTCTGCTGTTACCGTCAGCAGTAGTACTGAACTGACCACCAGAATGACCAAATGATCCCTGGACTTCAGTCAACACGCAAAACCAGGGGAGTTGATGATTTGTTCCATATTGTTGACATTCAGATATGTTTCATTTTTATTGTGATTCCCTTTCAATAACGAGTGGGTGAAAACATGGTGATATTTATGTATTATTTATTGTTTCCCTATAATGCATTAATATTTTAACGTGGCTTGTCTTTGTCTTTGTGTAAATACCAATGATTTCTTGCTTTCTGGGCACTTTAAATGTGAGTTGTAGCGTTACATTTTCTGGAATTGTGTTAGGAACTAGTGTGAAATCGATGTCTCGATCTGTGAATATTCTATCATTTGTAAGATATTGTGGGACTGCTAATAAATGATATTTAATGTAGAGCAACCCTCCGTAATCCATTCTGTGTGCAGGTGTTCTTTAACCAATGTGCTTCAGAAATCACGCTGGGCGTCCTAGCCATTCTGGAATGAGCATCATGTTTGCTGGGAAGGTATTCTCAAAGTGACCTCCAAAGTAAAGGGTGAGGAATGGTAAAAGACCAATCCATGTTTTCCACCCCCCCCCCCCCCCCCCCCCGACCCCACAAAAGTCCTTTCATCCTTGGTTCAACAAAGCTTCAATTGTAAAAAAAAATAACCTTTGTTTTCCCATGTTTCCACAACCTCTTTTCTCCCTATTACTAATGTCTAGTAACGTACGATCACATTCCTCTGCTTTTCACTTAAACATACCCAAATTAAATCGCTCCATCATCAGCCCTGTGCCTTCACCTGCCAAGCCTCACCTCTCTGGTCTTCCCATCCCAAAACACATTCTCTCTCTCTCTCGCATTCCTCATTAAAATCGTCTGAATACCTACAGTAATTCATTGGGCTTAGGTTTAGCTTTAGGTTTATTATTGTCATGTGCAGTGAAAAGCTTTGTCTTGCATGCCATCCAAACACATCAGATCTCCCATACTTAGATACAAAATGCTGGAGTATCTCAGCGGGTCAGGCAGCATCTCAGGAGAGAAGGAATGGGTGACGTTTTGGGTCGAGACCCTTCTTCAGACTGAAGTCAGTCTCGACCCGAAACGTCACCCATTCCTTCTCTCCTGAGATGCTGCCTGACCCGCTGAGTTACTCCAGCATTTTGTGTCGACCTTCGATTTGAACCAGCATCTTCAGTTATGTTCCTGCGTACCATACTTAGATACAATCAGTTCAAACTCAAGTACAACAGATGGCGCAAAGAGGTAGATACAGAGTGCAGAATATAGTTTGCGGTATTGTAGTGCATTAGTTCCTTGGACAAAGTCCAATGTCCTCAATGAGATGGAGGTGAATCGGGCAGTACCCCAGCTTATGGAAGGATCATTCAATGCCCTGATAACGGAGCAGAAGAAGCAGTTCCTGAATCTGGGTGCGTTCTTTCAAGCTTCTGTACCTTCTGCCAGACTGGAGCAGGGAGAAGCAGGAATGACCAGGATGGGACATGTCTTTTTGATTATGTTCGCTGCTTTCGGAGGCAGCGTGTAGATGGAGTCAGTGGTGGGAAGTCTGGCTTGTGTGATGGGCTGAGCTGTTGGCAATTTCTTGCAGTCTTGGGCAGAGCTGTTCCCAAACCAAGCTGCGATGTGACCTGATAGTATGCTTTCTATGATGCATCTGCAGAGGTTTGTGAGGGCCACTGAGGACATGCTGAATTCCCTCAGTCTCCTCAGGAAGTAGAGGCATCGATGTGCCTTCTTGACTGTTGGTCCACAACAGATCATTGGTAATGTTAACGCCAAAGAACCTGAAGCTCTCGACCATTTCCACATCTGCACCAATGATGGTCAACAGACAAACGTAACTACTCCATCAAACTTCCCAAAGTCAATTATTAGTCTGAAGAAGGGTCTCGACCCGAACGTCATCCTTTCCTTCTCTCCAGAGATGCTGCCTGTCCCGCTGAGTTACTCCAGCACTTTGTGTGTTTATCTTCGGTCAATAATTAGTTCCTTCGCCAGTCTGATATTGAGGGAGAGGTATTGTCCTCACACCGTGTCACTACGTTCTCCTTCCTGTACTCTGTCTCGTTACTGTTCCCGATTCGGACCACAATAGAGTTGTCATCCGTAAACCTGTAGATGGAGTTCGAGCCGAGTTTGGCTGTGCAGTTGTGAGTGTAAAGGGAACACACTGAGGGACTTTAGAACGGAGATGAGGAAAAACTTTTCCAGTCAGAGAGTTGTGAATCTGTGGAATTCTCTGACTCAGAAGGCAGTGGAGGCCAATTCTCTGAATGCATTCAAGAGAGAGCTGGATAGAGCACTTAAGGATAGCGGAGTCAGGGGGTATGGGGAGAAGGCAGGAATGGGGTACTGATTGAGAATGATCAGCCATGATCACATTGAATGGCGGTGCTGGCTCAAAGGGCCGAATGGCCTCCTCCTGCACCTATTGTCTATTGTCTATTGGCATCCTGGTGGGGTACTGGTGTTAAGAGTTATAGTTGCTATCACCTATCCTCACTGATCGATGACTGAGGGTCGGAAAGTCGAGGATCCAGAGGCAGGGTGGGTGGTAATTGTGGTTTGGAGATGAGTTTGGATGGGATTATGGTGTCAAAGGCAGAGCTTGTAAATAACCATATTAGAATGTTCGTAACTTGCCTACGTTAGGGTAATGCATTTATAGTGATACAAATCCAAGCTGATCATTAAAAGTGCAGATTATTTCCCATGAGTTCAGGTAATGCGTTTTACAGACCCTGGCAGCAGTAGCAGTCACATCTGTAAACACCTTTTATTCAATGGGGAAATAACTGCAGCAACGGGCTTGTTTATGTTTCTCTGGTGACAGTGCCTTAGTTACCTACACTAACATAGCCTTGCGTAGCCATGAGTATAAACAGGGGAATGCAGAGGTGACAGTAATACTCAGTAATTGTGAAGCAGATTGAAAATCTCAGCGTAAGCACATAATGATTTAGATTTTTAATACAAAACTTTTTTCTACCGGTTTAAATCGAAGGTAGAGACAAAATGCTGGAGTAACTCAGCGGGTCAGGCAGCATCTCTGGAGAGAAGGAATGGGTGACGTTTCGGGTCGAGACCCTTCTTCGGACTGATGTCAGGGGAGGGGGCAGGACACAGGTAGGATGTAGTAGGAGACAGGAAGACTAGTGGAAGAACTGGGAAGGGGAGGGGATGGAGAGAGAGGGAAAGCAGGGACTATCTGAAGTTAGAGAAGTCAATGTTCATACCGCTGGGGTGTAAACTACCCAAAGCGAAATATGAGGTGCTGTTCCTCCAATTTACGCTGGGCCTCACTCTGACAATGGAGGAGGCCCAGGACAGAAAGGTCAGATTGGGAATGGGAGGGGGAGTTGAAGTGCTGAGCCACCGGGAGATCAGGTTGGTTAAGACGGACTGAGCGGAGGTGTTCAGCGAAACGATCGCCGAGCCTGCGCTTGGTCTCGCCGATGTAGAGAGGTTGACATCTGGAACAGCGGATACAGTAGAAGAGGTTGGAGGAGGTGCAGATGAACCTCTGCCTCACCTGGAAAGTCTGTTTGGGTCCTTGGATGGAGTCGAGGGGGGAGGTAAAGGGGCAGGTGTTGCATCTCCTGCGGTTGCAGGGGAAAGTGCCCGGGGAGGGAGTGGTTTGGGTGGGAAGGGACGAGTGGACCAGGGAGTTTTGAAGGAAACGGTCTCTGTGGAAAGCAGAAAGGGGTGGAGATGGGAAGATGTGGCCAGTAGTGGAATCCCGTTGTAGGATAATATGTTCTTCAGACCCTGCTACAGACCCTGTCTATCTATCTTTGTTGTACACCAGCATCTGCAGTTCCTGTGCACGCACTGATCCATATGTTATAGGCCACCACCTTTGGCAGTCCGCCCTCCCTCACCCGTATATGCTGAGCACAGTGGCACAGCTGGTAGAGACCCAGCTTCGATCTGACATCGGGTGCTGTTTGTGTGGAGTTTGCAAGTTTTCCCTGTGATTGCGAGGGTTTTCTCCAAGTTCTCCCACATCCCAAACACATGCGGGTTTGTAAGTTGAATTGGCATCTTGAAAATTGCCCCTCAGTGTGTAGGGAGTGCAAAACTGGAACATCATAGAACAACTGGAACAACTGGAACAACTATACATTAAACTCCAGATTTTCTAACATGGGCTTGCAACAGTCTTTGCTCATTTTATTATTCTTCTGTGTTTGGTTTGATATATTAACTTGTAATGAACCCATAAACAGAAATGCACCATAACATTGAGCAACCTTCTGGGCAGCACGGTGGCGCAGCGGTAGAGTTACTGCCTTACGGCGCCAGAGACCCGTGTTCAATCCTGACTACGGGTTCTTGTCTGTACAGAGTCTGTACGTTCTCCCTGTGACTGCGTGGGTTTTCTCCAGGATCTCCGGTTTCCTCCCACACTCCAAAGAGTACAGATTTGTAGGTTCATTGGCTTGGTGTAATTGTAAATTGTCCCTAGTGTGTGTAGGATGGCATTAGTGTGCAGGGATCGCTGACTCAGTGCGCCGAAGGGCCTGTTTCCTATCATTTCTAAACATTTCTATGAGGAAATATTACCATCACAGCTTATTGCCACATGGAGTGATGTGAACTATGTGCAGGCAGATAATAGTTGGTTTTGACATCATAAACATTGTGGGCCAAATGGCCTGTTCCTGTGCTGTACTGTTCCATATCCTGTGTACATCTGGGATTGACGTCTCCATCTTCAAACAGTTTTCCTCAAACGCCCAAAGCCTCTGTCGGCACAAGAAAGGCGATGGTGAATTGCCTCTTCCCTGAGAAGCAACTGCAAGAAATGGCCAGAGGTTCACATTCTCCATGGACTTTCACTGTTGCGAGGCAGGGACCGGTTCAAGGATTTGCAGTGATTTGCAGATGTTAACTGTGACACCCATTCCCAGTCTTGTTTCCGTGCACAAGTCAAGGACTGAAGAAGGGTCCTGACATCATAGAAAATAGGTGCAGGAGTCGGCCATTCGGCCCTTCGAGCCGTCATCTGTCTATTCCCTCCACAGATGCTGCCTGACCCGCTGAGTTCCTCCAGCACATCGTTTTTGCTCAAGATTCCAGCATCTACATTCTCTTACTGTATACCTCCATGTAATTTCATAGCTTGGGATGTGTGTCTGCAAATCCATCCAATCGCCCAATACCAAGCATAGTTTTATTTCATAAGTTCATAAGTGATCTTGTATTGCGTACAGTTTTGGTCTCCTAATCTGAGGAAACACATTCTTGCCATAGAGGGAGTACAGAGAAGGTTCACCAGATTGATTCCTGGGATGGCAGGACTTTCATATGAAGAAAGACTGGATAGACTCTGCTTGTACTCACTGGAATTTAGAAGATTGAGGGGGGATCTTATAGAAACTTACAAAATTCTTAAGGGGTTGGACAGGCTGGATGTGGGATGATTGTTCCCGATGTTGGGGAAGTCCAGAACAAGGGGTCACAGTTTAAGGATAAGGGGGAAGTCTTTTAGGACCGAGATGAGAAAGTTTTTTTTCACACAGAGAGTGGTGAATCTGTGGAATTCTCTGCCACAGAAGGTAGTTGAGGCCAGTTCATTGGCTATATTTAAGAGGGAGTTAGATGTGGCCCTTGTGGCTAAAGGGATCAGGGGGTATGGAGAGAAGGCAGGAACGAGATACTGAGTTGGATGACCAGCCATAATCATATTGAATGGCGGTGCAGGCTCGAAAGGCCGAATGGCCTACTCCTGCACCTATTTTCTACGTTTCTATGTTTCTATGTTTCTATGATTGGAGCAGAATTCGGCCATTTGGCCCATCAAGTCTACTCTGCCATTACAATCATGGCTGACTTATCTTCCCCTCTCAACCCCATTCTCCTGCATTCTCCCCATAAACCCTGACACCCGTACCAATCAAGAATCTGTCTATTTCTCTATTATGCACTTCTTTCAAAGGCAAGAAAGCCAAGTGGTCAGCTGGTAGTTCTTGACTGAGAGAGAAACCTCTCTCGTGAGCTAGATTCATGTGCTTATCACATGAGTTCCTTCAGGCTTGTGTGGACCATGTTCACCAGCACACACCATTTGGACTGAATGACCTGCTCCGCGCTTGCAATTCAATATAAATGGTGCCCCACAGCAGGAGCGCCCAAGTCACGGGGCTGGAAACTGGAAGTGCCCTGAGCTAATTCTGCTACCACCATCGTCTACTGTACAAGTGATGGCTCCCACTGATTGGCACCAGAAGCTTGCGCCCTTTTCAGGATGGACAATGACAGTGAAGTAACATTTGAATGATGGACACGAATGAAAGGAAGAATATACATAACAATGACTGCACAGTGCCGTATCCCAGGACTGTCTCCAATGCAAACATGTTTCTCTCAATCTTATTCTTTAGTGGACAGAGTGGGTCTTCATGCAGTTTTATGACAATCAATCATTCTACCTCAGAGGATAAGATAATCCTTAGTCGAAAAAATACTTCCACGGAGCTGCTGAAATTGATCTTTCCCACAGCAGGAATCTCTTTCATGTGAGCTGGAGCTTAATTCTCTGGGTGAAGCTGGAATTATAAACATCGGTGGAGTAGACGTTCATGAATATTAATCATTCACTCACACCTGTTTGGGAAACAGAGAACCATTCAATCAATGGAAGGGACGCAAAAAGTTTTGACACTGTTGGCTGAGCAAGGTTTCCTAAAGGGTTAAATATCTATGTGAATCTAATGATTTAATACAATACAGAAGCTGGAGCAAACTCTGGCATGGCTGGCAAGGAATGAACAGCTTGTTCCTGTGCTGTACAGTTAATTTTAACAAAGATTAATAAATGCCATACAGAATAGTCAATAGTCAATAGTCAATAGTCGTTTATTTGTTACATACACATAAATGTGTAGTGAAATGAAACATTACCCGCAGTTGAACAATAAGACCAATAAGATTAATCAATAAAAATGCAATAACACATACAATCACAACTAACACCAAACAAAAAGAAACATCCATCACAGTGAGTCTCCTCCAGTCCCTCCTCACTGTGATGGAAAGCCAAAATGTCTTTTTCTCTTCCCTTCCGTCTTGTCCCGCGGTCAGGCTGTTGGATTTGCCTCGTCGGGGCGGTCGGGGCTCCCGATATTGAAGCCGCCGCTGGGCGGTGAAAGGTCAACGGCCTATTTCAGGCCGCGCCGGACGGTGAAAGGTCCACGGCGGGCCGACCCAAGCCCCGCGATTCGGGGCGGGCGAACACGCTGCCTCTGCCGTTGCCGGAGCTCCCGATGTCGGCCCCCACCCAGGGGTCTGCAGGCTTCCGACGTCCACGTGGCCCGCGCCGGAGCCTCCGGAGACGAGTCGCAGCCGCGCCCGCAACATCCGCAGGCAGCCAGCGCCGCAGGTGGTGAGTCCGCGCCGCGGGCTCTGCGAACCAGAGCCCCAGGTGTTCCCAGGTGAATGTCCGGTGGTAGGCCGCAACGGGAACGGAGACACGACACAGAACAAAGGTCACGTCTCCGTTCTGGAGAGAGAATGTTACAGTTCCCGTTCCCTCCCACCCCCCCCCCCCCCCCCAAAACATAACATACAACACTACATCATATTAAACTACAATTCAGACAAAAACAACAAAAAACACAAAAGACAGACGGACTGCAGGCAAGCCGCAGCTGCGACGGCAGCGCTGGCTCCTCCCCGAACTATGTGGCTTTTTCCATAGGAAAGACATAAAAGTCTGGAATAACACCAGGGCAATGTGGAGGAATGAACTGCAGACGCTGATTTAAACCAAAGATAGACTCAAAAAGCTGGAGCAACTCAGCGGGACAGGCAGCATCTCTGGAGAGAAGGAATGGGTGATGTTTCAGGTCGAGACCCTTCCAGCAGGTCAGGCAGCATCCCTTTAGAACATGAATAGGTGACGTTTCAGGTCAGGACACTTCTTCAGAACTTTTTCCATAGCCCAGCAACCAGCCAAACAGGATGAGCAAAGGTTAACTTTCCAGTTTGCATGAGGTTAAAGTTTCTCAACTGGGCCAGAACACTATCAATGAGACAGTGAGCTTCCAAACCTTCTCTGTAGACTGCTATCCAAAAGGTCCCAATGGAAATGATTGGGTCTGGTCAGTAATGGGAACGTGTGATGTCTCTGTTCTAATAGTTCTTGTCCAATCTCTCACGCATAGAAATCTATTTGTTCAGGGAAACTCAGCAGAGGAAGCCCGTGTCCTGAAATGTTTCCCGGTAATGAATGTTTCAGAGAGCAAGGCAAGAACGTTGAAATAAAATTGGTAGAAATTAAAATCTTGGCATTCGGAAGAGGACAGAGGTAGATAAAGGAGGTCGACAGGTTGTGAAACGCATCTCAGAGCAGGAATGAAGGAGGACAGAGAGGTTTAGGGAAAATGTTCTAGAGTGTAAGACCTGGGCAGGTGAAGGAAAGGTGGAGTGGGGGAAATTGGGACAATCACAAGGCCATAATTGGGGGTCCAATCTCAATCAGAAGGGGACTAAAATGTTGAAGAATCTGTTGAAAGTCAGCATTAAATCATTTAAGAATGCTCCATTGTGAGGTAACTCTTGTGTAAAGAAAATGCTGGCAATTGTTGAAGCAGAGAAAGCAACACAACATTTGTAGAGAAGTTACCTCAGCCACTGCTGAGTTCCACATCAGTTGATCAGTCTGAAGAAGGGTCTCGACCCAAAACGTCTTGTATCTGTTCACTGTGGGCGGCAACCTTGTAACCTTGTATAGTTTTCTCCGCTGACTAGATAGCATGCAACAAAAAGCATTTCAAAGTACCCTGGTACATGTGACAATAAACTAAACTGACCAGTTCAGAATGGTGAGATGTTTTAATTGTTGGAAGCAAGGACATGTAGCAATTCAACACAGTGTTAAACAAAATGCAAAGTGTAACAGGATTCTTCTGTAAACTCAATCTGTATTTTTACCAGCATTAATGTTGAGCTTTTGTGAAACGCTTGAGCCCGCTGACGCGTGAGGTCACTTCAAACAATCTTACTCAAATGGATGTACACACGCTACACAGATAAAAACCCAGTTTAATTTTCTTGGCTTCTTATCAACCAACGTAATTGAATGCTCAATTCCAACTTACTGGTGTTGAGAGGAAAGAGTTAGACAATAAACAATAGGTGCAGGAGGAGGTCATTCGGCCCTTCGAGCCAGCACCGCCATTCAATGTGATCATTGCTGATCATTCTCAATCAGTACCCCGTTCCTGCCTTCTCCCCATACCCCCTGACTCCGCTATCCTTAGGAGCTCTATCTAGCTCTCTCTTGAATGCATTCAGAGAATTGGCCTCCACTGCCTTCTGAGGCAGAGAATTCCACAGATTCACAACTCTCTGACTGAAAAAGTTTTTCCTCATCTCAGTTCTAAATGGCCTATCCCTTATTCTTAAACTGTGGCCCCCTTATTCTGGACTCCCCCAACATTGGGAACATGTTTCCTGCCTCTAACGTGTCCAATCCCTTAATAATCTTATACGTTTCGATAAGATCTCCTCTCATCCTTCTAAATTCCAGTGTATACAAGCCTAGTCGTTCAAGTTGTTCAAGTTATTTGCTGTCTTTCCAAATGTGTAAAGAAACCTTCAGCCGACATACAACTGGCACTTGATACCTTTAGCGTTCCCAGTGGTGGTAAACTGATCTGTAAATCTGGTGCGGTTGACCATGGATCTGGTCACTGCATATGCGATCTCTATCATGTGGAAGGCTGTTCCTCAGAAGAATAGCACAGTTACAGAGATTACATAATATGTCATTGTAACACACATAATGTGCAGGAAAGAACTGCAAATGCTGGTTTAAATCGAAGGTAGACACAAAATGCTGGAGTGTCTCAGCGGGTCAGGCAGCATCTCTGGAGAGCAGCTCCAGACGTTTCGGGTCGAGACCCTTCTTCAGACTGATGTCAGGGGTGTGTGTGTCAGGGCCGTCTTAACGCATGGGCCTGATGGGCACTTGCCCGGGGCCCCACGGGCATAGGGGCCCCATGCTGATCTGTGTATGTTAAGTGACTTGCAATCAATAAATACTACTTTAAAAATGTAGGTTCAATAAGTGCTTTTTTCGCAACATTTTCGGTCCTTAAGTGTTTTTTTCGCAACATTTTCCATCACTAAGTGCTTCTCACAGCGATCTGTTTCGCAACAATTAGCTCCCTAAGTGCTTTGCTTTTCTATCAGGGTTTTTTTTTAAGAGCCCCACTCACCCACTCCATCCACACCCCCTCAACTCCACTTATCATCCCACCCCCCACAACCCACCTCATCCCCCCTTATCCTCTTCTCACCCACTCCATCCCCCCAGCCCCCTTATCCCCCCCTCTCCCAAATGTTGAAATTGCACTCAGAGTGTTCATGTGCATGATGGTGACCAACTGTACAGGAGAACGTTCTTTTTCAAGACTGAAACTTATTAAAAATTCAGCTTGGTAGCACAATGGGGCAGCATTGTTTGAACTGGCTTTCACTCATGTGCATGGAAAATGACATCCTAAAGACCATTGACTTCAAGCCAATAATAAAGCAATTCTCTGCGAAGAAATGCCGCAAATGCTTGTTATAATAAGAAATCCGTAGTCATTTCATACTGTGACATCTAATCTGTATGGCTTACTGAGTATTATTGTGTTTTTCAAGCCTCGTGTATTGTTCAAATGTTTATCATGTTGATTAGTTGTTGCTGTACAGCATGTTTTTAATGTTTCAACACCGATTTTGTTGGAAGTGCCAATAAAATAAATATATGTTTAATTTTATCGACCATTTACATTTTTATTCCTGTGAGTAGTTGTCGTAGGGGCCCCAGTACACTGCTTTGCCCGGGGCCCATAATGCTGTAAAGACGGCCCTGCGGGACAGAGATAGAATGTAGTCGTAGACAGTAAGACTGGTGGGAGAACTGGGAAGGAGGAGGGGATGGAGAGAGAGGGAAAGCAAGGGCTTCTTGAAGTTAGAGAAGTCAATGTTCATACCGCTGGGGTGTAAGCTGCCCAAGCGAAATATGAGAAGCTGTTCCTCCAATTTGTGCTGGGCCTCACTCTGACAATGGAGGAGGCCCAGGACAGGAAGGTCAGATTGGGAATGGGAGGGGGAGTTAAAGTGCTGAGCCACTGGGAGATCAGGTAGGTTAAGGGGACTGAGCGGAGGTGTTCAGCGAAACGATCGCCGAGCCTGCGCTCAGTCACACCTGGAACAGCGGAAACAGTAGATGAGGTTGCAGGAGGTGCAGGTGAACCTCTGCCTCACCTGAAAAGACTATTGGGGTCCTTGGATGGAGTCGAGGGGGGAGGTAAAGGGACAGGTGCTGCGGTTTCAGGGAAAAGTACCTGGGGAGTAGGTGGTTTGGGTGGGAAGGGACGAGTTGACCAGGGAGTTTTGGAGAGTCTCTGCGGAAAGCAGAAAGGGGTGGAGATGGGAAGATGTGGCCAGTAGTGGGATCCCGTTGGAGGTGGCGGAAATGTTGGAGGATAATCTGTAATGGAAGAGGGGAACCCCCCGTTCATTAAGGAATGAGGATGTCTCCGATGACTTGGTTTGGAACACCTCATCCTGGGCGCAGATGCGGCGCAGATGGAGGAACTGGGAGTAGGGGATAGGGTCTTCGCAGGAGGCAGGGCGGGAAGAAGTGTAGTCTAGATAGCTGTGGGAGTCAGTAGGTTGGTAGTACATGTCAGTCACTAGTCTGTCTCCTGTGATGGAGACGGTGAGTGTATATCTATCATGATGAAAACATTATGGAACTATCAAAGAGCAGTGTAGTGGCACAGCGGTGGAGTTGCTGCCATTCCAGAGCTAGAGATCCCCGCCAATGGGTGCTGTCTGTACGGAGTTTGTAGGTTTGGACGTTCTCCCTGTGACTCTGGTTTCCTCCCACTGTCGAGTTCGCGTTCCCGATGGATCTGGCTCTGCGTTCCTCATCTCCACACCACGCTCCAAGGACCTACAGATTTGTAGGATGATTGGCTTCCGTTAAAAAAAATATAATTGTCCCTTGCGTATGTAGGATAATGTGTAGGATAATAGGGATCGCTGGTTGGTGCAGACTCAGTGGGCCGAAGGGCCTGTTTCCTTGATGTATCTGTAAACTAAACTAAACTAGACTAAAGGTGGCACAATTGGAAGAAAATATCCTCGAATTAGCTTGTTGAGTTGGAGCAGTGAAAACTATTGAAGGTTTATTGACTCATTACATGAACAAACCGCTACAGTTTATTGATTCACAAATCACAAATGTCCACTTCTGCCTGAGGCTGACAGTGCTGATGAGTGTGTGAAAACCGTTCAGGATCATTAAAGTTATCTTTGCTTTTCTCAGTGGCTGCAGTGTCGACCGCCTGTTGTTGTTGTTGTTGTTGTTGTTCGTCCTTCGGGTTGGAAGATGACCATGGCTTCACTTTCAGTTGGAGGATTGGTGACTGTGGGTCCTGAAGTGACTGGTAAGGCCAATCCGGGCCCGGAAGGCACGCCCACATGTAGGACACAAGTGGATGGGTGCTGCAGTGGAAGTGGAGGTAGCCCGGGCCTTGCGCGCGGTGCGTTTCCTCTGGGCCTCTGCAGTGCGTCTGTTCTCTGCTGCACGGGCTCCTGTGGTGAGCTCGCTACGCCAGGTTGGACGGTCCAGAGCAAGAGACTCCCAAGTGCTGAGGTTGATGTCCAAGTCTTTGAGGGACACTTCGAGGCGGTCCTTAAACCGTTTCTTCTGTCCTCCTACTGAGTGCTTGCCCTGACACAGTTCTCCATACAGAAGCTGTTTTGGCAGTCGACTCTCAGGCATTCTGACGACATGGCCTGCCCATCTGGCTTGGGCTTTCCGTAGGAGGGTGTAGATGCTGGTGATTCCGGCCCGTTCCAAGACCTCTGTGTTGGGAATTTTGTCCTGCCACCTGATGTGAAGGAGTCTCCGTAGGCAGCTCAAGTGAAAGTGGTTGAGCTGTTTGGCATGTCTGCTGTAGACAGTCCAAGTCTCACTGGCATAGAGAAGAGTGGTGAGTACCACTGCACGGTAGACCTTCAGCTTGGTGGTAAGGCTGAGTCCTCTCTGCTCCCAAACATTCTCACGGAGTCGCCCAAAGGCAGCGCTGGCCTTGGCAATCCTGTTGTTAACCTCAGCATCAATGTTCACCACTCGCGAGAGTGTACCGCCCAGATAGGTAAAGATGTCGACTGCCTGTAGGTTCTGCCCCTTCACCGTGATGTGTGGTTCCTGGTGGGGCTTTCCAGGCACGGGCTGGTACGTAACTTCAGACTTTTTGGTGCTAATGGAGTGACCAAAGTTGTCACAGGCCTGTGAGAAGCAGTCCATTTCATGCTGCATCTTCTGCTCTGTGCTGGCGTTGACGGCCTACAAAATACACCGTAGTTATTCACCCAGGCTACTCCGACAGCACCTCCCAAACCCATGACCTCTACCACCCAGAAGGACAAGATAGCAGCTGCATGGGTACACTGCCTCCTGTGTGTTCCCCTCCATGTTAGCTGCCATCCTGACTTGGAAATAGGCTGCTGGTCCATTATCATCAATGCATTTAATGCATCCTGCAACTCCCTCCACAACAGCACGGTGGGAGGTGCTTTCACAGGTAGGATTCAAAAAGCGGACTCATCACTACCTTCCTAGATGTGTAGGAAGGAACTGCAGATGCTGGTTTAAACCGAAGATAGACACAAAAATGCTGGATAGTAATTCTATCCAGCATCTCTGGATAGAAGGAATGAGTGACATTTCTGAAGATGGGTCTCAACCCAAAAACGTCACCCATTCTCTCCAGTGATGCTGCCTGACCCGTTGAGTTACTCCAGCATTTTGTGGCTACCTTCCTAGAATTGTGCAACAAAAATGTGAGGTTTTCCAGTAGTGGCTAGACCTTGAAAACAAATTAAAAAAAATATACCTGTTACCTGGTCCAATGATTTCCGACTCTCTAAGTTGAATGAAGAACAAACTTTAGCAAAATGGTTGATTTTCCTTATCATTTTCACGGCTCCTACTCTTTGGGGCATTCTGCTTTAAGAAGATAGTTGTCACCAGGAAAACAGGACTTTCCCTTTGTCTTCAGCGTGCTGGCACTTGTGTTCTGACAACAGTTTCCAGTGATTCTGGATTTTTCAGTCAGAGAGTTGTAAATCTGTGGAATTCTCTGCCTCAGAAGGCAGTGGAGGCCAAATCTCTGAATGCATTCAAGGGAGAGCTAGATAGAGCTCTTAAGGATAGCGGAGTCTGGCGGTATAGGGAGAAGGCAGGAACGGGGTACTGATTGAGAATGATCAGCCATGATCACATTGAATGGTGGTGCTGGCTCGAAGGACCGAATGGCCTCCTCCTGCACCTATTGTCTATATCCTGGTATTCATCTTCTCTTCTGACCCGAACACAGTGGCAACTCGCCATCTGTCTACCTCAACTGCTTCATTCTCTGAAGGTGGCAATGATCCTGCCCACCCCAGCAACCATGGCAGCTTGATATCCTTTTTGAGGACTTTCCATCACTGCTGCTTTGATGTCAGTCCTTCATCAGCTGCATTTTCAGTCTGTTCACAATTAGAAAGTTTAATTTTGATCAATTGTCGAGTTTGCTCAAGATTCGAGATGTCAAGATTTCAACATTTCAAGATCAATTTATTGTCACATGCACCAGTTTGATTTTTGAGTGAAATTTGAAAATTTCACAGTGAAATTTGAGTTACCATACAGCCAGACTAAGTGAAAAGCAACAAGACACACAGCCACATAAAGTAAAATTTAACATAAACATCCACCACAGCGGATTCCACATTCCTCACTGTGGAAGGCAATAAAGTTCAATCAGCTTCCTCTTTACCTTACCTAATGTGGCAGATCACAATGGACTGATATACCACTCTCTGCTGTAGAATGATACACACAATCAGTGCATCTTGCACTTCACTGTAGTTAGCACCTGAGCACGATATTGGTTTAGAAAGAATCAAAATGCTGGAGTAACTCAACGGGTCAGGCAGCATCTCTGGAGAAAAGGAGTAGTTGACGTTTGGGGTCGAGACCCTTCTTCAGACCCTCTCCTCCTCTCATTCCTACACACTTCCTACATATGATATCGTTATGCAAGTACATGACAAATTCTCAGCATGGTGTAACTGGAGTGCATTTTCTCATATTTTGCCTGTGAGTCTAAAGCCAGTAATTGCCTCTTCAAATCTGCAAAGCCACATTTTACTAGTGGGTCAAAACATTTTTGAATGGTTTGAAATGCATACTGAATGGCTTGAGGCCTTTGCTGTTTTATGAGTGAGTAATTGCAGTATTGCTATAGAAACAAGGAAATACAGATGCTGGTTTATACATCAGGACACAAAGTGCTGGAGTGACTATGTGAGCCAGGCAGCACCTCTATAAACCCAGATAGGTGACACTTTGAGCCAGAATCCTTCTCCATGTTCTCCAGAGATGGTGCCTCACCCACTGAGTTACTCCAGCACTTTGTGTCATTTTGCATTACAGTAGTAGTGTATCAGACATACTGAGGACTACTATTACTTAGACACACATTCTTAATATTGTTGGCTTACACGGACTCTAATTAGATTTTATTTTAGATTTAGATTTAGAGATACAGCGCGGAAACAGGCCCTTCGGCCCACCGAGTCCGTGCCGCCCAGCGATCCCCACACATTAACACTATCCTACACACACTAGGGACAATGTTTACATTTTACCCAGTCAATGAACCTACATACCTGTACGTCTTTGGAGTGTGGGAGGAAACCAAAGATCTCGGAGAAAACCCACGCAGGTCACGGGGAGAACGTACAAACTCCGTACGGACAGCGCCTGTAGTCAGGATTGAACCCGGGTCTCCAGCGCTGCATTCGCTGTCAGGCAGTAACTCTACTGCTGTGCCACCGTGCCGAGACAATTAATGAGACGAGACATAAAAAACTATTTCAAATCAAGCTGAATCAGTCCGAGGCAACATGCAAAGGATCATTCGGTTAAAACAATTAAACATTCGGTTAAAAATTGCTAAATGAGGCAATTGGGCTACTTGGTTGGGTTGAACATGTTGGGCTGAAGGGCCTGTTTCCATGTTGACCAATACTGACTCACCAGGGTAAATCAGGAGAGCTTGTAAACCAGTAGTTAGATTGGACCGGAGATAGACACAAAAAGCTGGAGTAACCCAGCAGGACAGGCAGCATCTCTGGAGAGAAGGAATGCGTGCGTTTCAGGTCGAGACCCTTCTTCAGACCCGAAACGTCACCCATTCCTTCTCTCCGGAGTTGCTGCCGGTCCCACTGAGTTACTCCAGCTTTTTGTGTCTATTGTCGGTTTAAACCAACATCCGCAGTTCCTACACTTCGATTGGACTGCCAGGGAAAGGGGCAATGCTGGACCTAATCTTTGGCAATATACAGTAGCAGGGCAAGTGGTGGGAGTGTTGATGCGAGAGTGTTTCTGACAGAGTGGCCAGAATAAATAAGTTTAAGGGTTGCAATGGAGGACTGGACAGACTGGAAATTAAGCTCCAGAATTGGGGAACAACTCATTTCAATAAAGTACAGCCCTGGCAAAAGTGGACTGGGATCATCTACTTATGGTTAAGACTACAGGCATTTGGTAACTGCTTTTCAAAAGTGAAATAGTGAGAGTTCCAGGCCAACGTATTCCTGTAAGGTAAGTAGAATGGACGATGTTAAATGAAGGAAATTATTCGGAAACAGGCCCAAAATGAAGACATGGAGCTATTTCATTGAAAACAAAGTGCATTGCCTATGAAATCATAAAACACAAAATTAAGAAAGAATTCCATTCAGAAAGCTTGGCTATAAAGGTAATGAGTAGTGGATTTGTACATTAGCCTGGCATGTGGAGAGTCTAGGACCAGAGGGCACAGCCTCAGCATGTAAGGACATAGCTTTAGAATGGAGATGAGGAGCAATTTCCTTCGCCAGAGTATGGCCAATCTGTGGAATTCATTGCTGCACATCAGTCTGGAGGACAGGTCATTGGCTATTTTGAAAGCAGAGATTGATAGGTTCTTATGAACTTATATAGAAGATGCAGACAACAAATGTGCCATTTGTCAGGGCGGCAATACATAATGTCAAGACAAACCATTCCAAGAACAAGTTCACATAAGTTAAAGAGATGAAGCGCGGACACATTTTTAATGCCAATCAACAACCATTTGCAGTGTGCAACTGTAAAGCATGTGAGGTCTTACATGCTATAGGATGCACAATGGAGAAGAGCGGAACAAGCAGCATCTCTGGAGAAAGGGAATAAGCGACGTTTCGGGTCGAGACCCTTCTTCAGACTGAGAGTCAGGGGAGAGGGAATCAAGAGACATTCAATGGTGATGTAGAGAGATGTTGAACAATAAATGAAAGATGTATAAAAAAGATACGATGGTAAATGAAACAGGTCATTGTTAATCGTCTGATCAGTGAGAACGTGTACAGGCAATGAGGCTCAACAAAACGACTTTGGGTGGGGAGGGATGGAGAGAGAGGGGATGCAAGGGTTACTTGGTTAGAGAAATCAATATTCATATCACTGGGTTGTAAGCAGCCCAGCGAAATATGAGATGTTCCAGCTATCCTGACATTTAATAATCTCTCAGTCAACATCACAAAGGACAGATTATATGGTCTTTGCCACATGCCCTTGTTTGTAAGTTTGCTGTGTCCAACATGGCTGCCAGATTTCTTAGATCACAGTATTAAACACATTTCAAAAGTGGTTCGTTGAATAGAAAATGGATGGGGATGTCCTGAAAGGAATGGGAATCCAGCGCAATGTCCTAAAAGTGGATTGGAATCCAGCACAATGCCGATTTAAAAAACCCAAGCCTGCAAAGACAGGTGGATTTAGCATTTTGCCTCTGCACAAAGTTGCTTTACGAAGTGTTTACTTTCAGTGCAAGCAGGCCTTTGGCACATCCACCCTCTCCCATCTCACTCTCCACCAGAAACCAAACAGGGCCGCACTCCCCACAAGAAATCCCACTTTGGAAATTTTAACCTTGAGGCATGAAAATATTGTAGACAAAACACTTAGTACTGCACCCTCTGCACAAATCCCACCACCTCTAACCCAGCCATGATACAGCCAACTGGCAATAATCAAGGCCATTGCAACTCCTAGAGTTATAGATTAGTACAGTGTGGAAACAGGCCCTTCAGCACAACTCGTCCATGCCAACAAAATTGCCTAACTGAGCTATTGAAAAAGTGTCCTGACCCGAAACGTCACCTATCCATTTTCTCCAGTGCTGCTGACTGATCCGTTGAGGTACGCCAGCATTTTGTGTCGATCTGAGTTAGTCTCACTTGCTTGAGCCTGGCCCAAATCTCTCCAACCCTTTTCTATCCATATACCTGTCCAAGTGTCTTTTAAATGTCATAATGGTCCTTCCCCCTCGCCCCCACTTGCTCTGGCAGCTCGTTCCACATATCCACCATCCTCTCCATGAGAAAATTGCTTCTCAGTTGCTCCTTTCAATTCTTTCCCCTCTCACCTTAAACCTATGCACTCTAGCGATAAACTCCCTTTCCCTCGGGAAAAGACTGTGGCTATTCATTTTATTGATGGCATTCAGGAGTTTATAAGCCTCTGTAAGATCACTTCTCTGTGAACAAAGATCCAGACTCCCCTTCCAACTGAAACTCTCCGAACCGGGCAACATCCTCACAAATCTTTTTTTGAACCGTTTCCAGTTTAATGCCATTCTTCCAATAGCGGGAAGACCAGAATTAAAACACAGTGCTTCAAATGTGGCTTTACCAGCACCTTGTATAGCAGTAACATTACGTCCCGTTTCCTGCACTCAGTAACATAACCGATGAAGGCAAGCAAGTTCACGTTCACAAGTTATAGGAGTAGAATTAGGCCATTCGGCCCATCGAGTCTACTCCGCCATTCAATCATGGCTGATCTCTGCCTCCTAATCCCATTTTCCTGCCTTCTCCCCACAATCCTTGACATCCGTTCTAATCTAGAATTTGTCTGTCTCTGCCTTAAAAATATCTACTGATATTTTTATATCAGTGGCCTCCACAGCCCTCTGTGGCAATGAGTTCCACAGATTAACCAGCCTCTGACTAAAGAAGTTCCTCCTCACCTCCATTCTAAAAGAGCCCCCTTTAATTCGGAGGCTATGATCCTAGACTCTCCCACCAGTGGAAACATCCTTTCCACATCCACTCTATCTATGCCTTTCATTATTCTGTAAGTTTATTTGAGGTCCCCCCCTCATCCTTCTAAACTCCAGCGAGTACAGGCCCAGTGCTGTCAAACGCTCATCATATGCTATAAGAAGATAACTGCAGATGCTGGTACAAATCGAAGGTATTTATTCACAAAATGCTGGAGTAACTCAGCAGGTCAGGCAGCATCTCGGGAGAGAAGGAATGGGTGACGTTTCGGGTCAAGACCCTTCTTCAGACTGATGTCTCATCATATGCTAACTTAACCCACTCATTCCTGGAATCATTCTTGTAAACCTCCAGAGCCAGCACATCCAATATCAATAGTCAATAGTCAATAGTCAATAGTCAATAGTCGTTTATTTGTCACATACACATAAATGTGTAGTGAAATGAAACATTACCCGCAGTTGAACAATAAGACCAATAAGAATAATCAATAAAAATGCAATAACACATACAATCACAAACTAACACCAAACAAAAGAAACATCCATCACAGTGAGTCTCCTCCAGTCCCTTCTCACTGTGATGGAAGGCCAGAATGTCTTTTCTCTTCCCTGCCGTCTTCTCCCGCGGTCAGGCTGTTGGAGTTGCCACGTCGGGGCGGTCGGGGCTCCCGACATTGGAGCGCCGCGCCGGACGGTGAAAGGTCCATGGCCTATTCCAGGCCGCGCCGGACGGTGAAAGGTCCACGGCGGGCCTACCCAAGCCCCGCGAATCGGGGCGGGCGAAGTCGCTGCCGATGCCGGAGCTCCCGATGTCGGCCCCCACCCAGGGGCCTGTGGGCTTCCGACATCCACGCGGCCCGCGCCGGAGCCTCCGGAGACGAGTCGCAGCCGCTCCCGCAGCATCCGAAGGCAGCCAGCGCCGCAGGTGGTGAGTCTGGGCCGTGGGCTCTGCGAACCAGAGCCCCAGGTGGTCCCAGGTGCATGGCCGGTGGTAGGCCGCAACGGGAACGGGGACACAGAAACAAGGTCGGGTCTCTGTTCGGGAGAGAGATTTTTTTACAGTTCCCGTTCCCTCCTTCCCCCCCCCACACACACACACACACACACATAACTTACAAACACTACACCATATTAAAACTACAATTCATACAAAAACAACAAAAAACACAAAAGACAGGCGGACTGCAGGCAAGCCGCAGCTGCGACGGCAGCGCTGGCTCCTCCTTCCTCAGATATGGGGCCCAAATGTGAGTCAAAGTCAAACACCTTCTTCACCACCATGTCAACCTGTATCGTCACTTCCATCAAACGTTCCACCTGCAGCTCCAGGTCTCTGTGCTACGACACTCCCCAGAGCCCTACCATTTACCTTGTAAGTCCTGCCCTGGTTTGTTCTACCAAAATGCAACAACTCAAACTTCAACTTAAACTTGAATTAAACTTCAACCACCACTAATGAAATTGTCAATCGTGGCTCTGATGCAAATCCAACAAATAATCAATCGGACCATCTCCAATCCAATCATTACTAATCATAACTACAACACGAAGTCCAATTATTAATCCAGCGCGAGCTTGCTTAGTGTATTTTCAGCGTTACAAATAATGTTTTGGGATGAGGGATATGATATGAAAATAAGGCCAGCACGGTGGTGCAGCGGTAGAGTTGCTGCCTTACAGCGTCAGAGACCCGGGTTCGATCCTGACTACGGGTGCTGCCTGTACGGAGTTTGTACCTTCTCCCCATGACCTGCGTGGGTTTTCTACGGGTGCTCCGGTTTCCTCCTACATTCCAAAGACGTACAGGTTTGTAGGTTAATTGGCTTGGTATAAATGTAAATTGTCCCTTGTGTATAGGATAGTGCTAATGTACAGGGATCGCTGGTCGGCACGGACTCGGCGGGCTGAAGGGCCTGTTTCCGCACTGTATCTCTAAACCAAACAAACCAATCGAACCAAAGATAGACACAAAAAGCTGGAGTAACTCAGCGGGACAGGCAGCATCTCTGGAGAGATGGAATGGGTGATGTTTCGGGTCGAGACCCCTCTTCAGGCTGGTTAGGGATAAGGGAAAGGTGAGATATAGATATTGATATATAAGAGTCCACATCTTGTTAAGAGTCTCCCATCATAGACAAGACCCTCACTCCTGTCTCCTCGGTAACCCGCAGCTCCGCCCTTGCTCCCCCTCCTCCTAGTCACAACAGAGACAGAGTCCCCCCTAGTCCTTACCTTCAGCCATCGCATAGAACACATAATACCCTGAAATATCCGCCACCTCCAACGAGATCCCACCACTAGCCACATTTTCCCATCTCCACCCCTTTCCGCCTTCCGCAGAGACCGTTCCCTCCGCAACTCCCTGGTTAACCCATCCCTTCCCACTCAAACCACCCCCGCCCCAGGTACCTTCCCCAGCAACCGCAGAAGATGCTACACCTGCCCCTATACCTCCTCCCTTGACTCTGTACAGGAACCCTGACAGTCCTTTCAAGTTAGGCAGAGGTTCACCTGCACCTCCTCGAACCTCATCTACTGTATCCATTGTTCAAGATGTGGACTCTTATACATCGGTGAGCCAAATGTAGACTGGGCGATCGTTTCGCTGAACACTTTTGCTCAGCCCACCTGAACCAACCTGATCTCCTGGTTGCTAAACACTTTAATTCTCCTTCCCATTCCCACACAGACCTTTCTGTCCTAGGTCTCCTCCATTATCAGAGTGAAGCTAAAAGCAAATTGGAGGAACAGCATCTCATATTTCACTTGGGCAGCTTACAGCCCAGTGGTATGAATATTGATTTCTCTCACTTCGGGTTGCTCCAGCATGGGGCTCAGAACACAGCCCTGAGGTGTGCCGGTACTCAGGGTGATAGTGGAGGACAGGTGCGTGCCAGTCGCATAACGACGAGCTGAGGCCTTGCTGGTGGAGTTTGGTGATGAGCTTGGTGGGGATGACTGTGTTGAAGGCGGAGCTATAGTCAATGAATAGCATCCTCACGTACGTGCCCTGTCTCTCCAAGTGAGTCAGGACAGTGTGAAGAGCCAGAGAGATGGTGTCCTCTGTGGATCTATTTGCCCTGTATGCAAATTGATGCGGGTCCAGTGAGTCAGGGATGCTGGATATGATGTGCGAGAGGACCAGCCTCTCAAAGCACTTCATGACTATCGGAGTTAGGGCAACCGGACGGTAGTCGTTCAGGTTGGAGATCTTTGCTTTTTTCGGCACCGGCACTATGGTAGCCGACTTCAGGCACTTGGGGCGTTTTAGCATTACAGCTAACGTTTTTGGGTGAGGGATATGATATGACAATACCACCTCAAATACATTTCAACAGTCTGGACATCTACCTGCCTGCAGAGAGCATGAGATAACACATTATGGCATCTGAGGCTCATGACTGTGATGTAGCTATACACTGGGTCTGCCGTGTTAAGTTAGACCTTTCAAAGTCCCATGTGCAAATGGAATTGAATTGTGGATCACAGAGGATTCCTGATGGTGTCGACGGTGGACAGGTGGATTAAACCCAGTACAAAGCACATGGCTGTCATCTCATTGTTTGCTTAGTGCATTGTCCGATATGTCAGCACCATCCCGTTAATCACACAGGGATGACAAATATACTTTTTGCGATGTTTTGTGATAAAGCTGGCTTAGCCTGTAACCTTTTCTAAGAGTGTGCGGAGGTCATCTTTTTTCTGGCAGGATGAAAAAAGGTCAAGATAATTAGTTTGACGTGTAAGTAAGATATCAGAGGAAAATTTTCGCTTATACATAACTGAATAAAATTCATTTTAGATATACCTGTCAGCTAATTAATACAATTACATTCCCTGGAGAAATGGGAAGATTAGTTGAGATTCTCTGCCCATACTAATTCTGCCCCATCAGAATAGAAGCAGGTGCTTAGAATAATGTGACAGTTCTACATTTAAGCCGTCATTAAATTGAGAAAATTTGTAACCAGAAAATGTAGAGAATAAAATGAGAACATCTTTGGAATAGAAATAGCTCGATGTAATCAACTCGACAGTGGAATTGAAAAGCACCTGGCAAATCAACTTAAATGGGCCAAACATGACATGCACAACAGCACAGACAATAACTCACTTAACTCTCGGTTTCCTGTGAATTTATTGAGCAGTTTAAAACGTGTGGTTACCAATCTGCAGGAACAATTACGATCAAACTGAATAATGAATAAGTTACTTAGAAAAATAACTGCAGATGCTGGTACAAATCGAAGGTATCACAAAGTGCTGGAGTAACTCAGTGGGTCAGGCAGCATCTCAGGAGAGAAGGAATGGGCGACGTTTCGAAGGGTCTCGACCCGAAACGTCACCCATTCCTTCTCTCCTGAGATGCTGCCTGATCCGCTGAGTTATTCTTTGCCTGATCCGCTGAGTTACTCCAGCATTTTGCGATACCTTCGATGAATAAGTTACTGATCAGCAGTGGACAAAGGCAAGGTGTTTGATGGTCTGTCAGAATCACCACCTATAAGGACACAGCCATGAACAGCCTGTAATTATTACCTTTGTTCTATCTTTTTCATTTTGTGGGGTGATGAATATGCGTGATGGTATCAGATGCAATTATTATGTTTAAGAGGCAGTTAGGCAGCACTTGGGCAGGGCACAGAAGGATAAGGACCGAATGCAGACAGAATGTAGATGAATGATGAATGAATTAATTAATGTTTATTGGCCAAGTATATACACATATAAGGAATGTGCCTTGGCGCTCCGCTCGCAAGTAACAACACGAACATTACAGTAAACAATTAAGAATAAAGCATTTGGTATATTTGTTTGTATAGTATTCTGGTATAGTATTCAGTCTGAAGAAGGGTCTCGACCCGAAACGTCACCCATTCCTTCTCTCCCGAGATGCTGCCTGACCTGTTGAGTTACTCCAGCACTTTGTGAATAAATACCTTCGATTTGTACCAGCATCTGCAGTTATTTTCTTATTCTGGTGGTGGGTTCTGTTTTGGTTTTATTGTATTGTATATATTATTTTAATATTTGAATAAATATTTTTGATTTAAAAAAAAAAAGAATAAAGCATAAAACATTAAAACTTTAAGAATACAACGTTACAGTTTAAACATGTGAGTGAAATAAACCAGAGCAAAAAGAGACTACAGACTTATGGTTATTGATTAGAGCTACTACTCGTGGGAAAAAAGTTGTTTTTATGTCTGGCTGTGGCTACTTTGACAGTCCGGAGTCACCTTCCAGAGGGAAGTGCTTGAGCTTGCTTCTGTGTAGGACCACTCCATAACTTTGTGAGAACATCAACCTATGTGGAGAGGATGTATACAATTATAAACCAT
Organism: Rhinoraja longicauda; assembly: GCF_053455715.1. NCBI lineage: Eukaryota > Metazoa > Chordata > Chondrichthyes > Rajiformes > Arhynchobatidae > Rhinoraja > Rhinoraja longicauda. The sequence goes on along the minus strand of NC_135973.1, from coordinate 31,132,451 downwards.
GCTTTACTGAGAATCTCTCTCTCTCTCTCTCTCTCTCTCTCTCTCTCTCTCTCTCTCTCTCTCTCTCTCTCTCTCTCTCTCTCTCTCTCTCTCTCTCTCTCTCTCTCTCTCTCTCTCTCTCTCTCTCTCTCTCTCTCTCTCTCTCTCTCTCTCTCTCTCTCTCTCTCTCTCTCTCTCTCTCTCTCTCTCTCTTTCTCTCTCTCTCCCTCTCCCTCTCTCCCCCTCCCTCTCTCCTTTCTCCCTCTCTCCCCCCCACTCTCCCCTTCTTCTCATTCCTTTTTCCCCTTTTTCTCTCTCTCTCTCTTTCTCTCTCTCTCTCTTTCTCACTCTCTCTTTCTCTTTCTCTCGCTTTCACCCTCCCCCTCTCCCTCCCTCTCTCTCTCCCTCTCCCCTCTTTCTCATTCTTTCTTCCTCTCTCTCTCTCTCTCTCTCTCTCTCTCTCTCTCTCTCTCTCTCTCTCTCTCTCTCTCTCTCTCTCTCTCTCTCTCTCTCTCTCTCTCTCTCTCTCTCTCTCTCTCTCTCTCTCTCTCTCTCTCTCTCTCTCTCTCTCTCTCTCTCTCTCTCTCCTCTCTCTCTCTCTCTCTCTCTCTCTCTCTCTCTCTCTCTCTCTCGTCCCCTATCCACCCGTTTCTCCTCTGGTGTCTCCGCCAAGACATTTCTCTGGACAGTAAGGTATGGTGTGTGCAAATTCAGTCATGGTTGATCCATCTCTCCTCTCAACCCCATTCTCCTGTCTTCTCCCTTCTCCCCATCATCCCCATCATCCCCATCACCCCCCCCCCCCCCCCCCGTACTGGTCAAGAATCTATCAATCTCCGCCTTAACAGTATCCATTGACTTGGCCTTCACGGCCCTCTGCAGCAATGAATTCCACAGATTCAGCACCCTCTGACTAAAGAAATTCTTCCTCATCTCCTTCCTAAAGGTACGTCCTTTTACTCTGAGGCTATGGCCCCTGGTCCTAGACTCTCCCATGAGTGGAAACACCCTCACTACTTCCACACTACCCAGGCCAGTGTTGATCTCCAGGGTGTGCAAACTTCTTTAAGTAGCCCAGGGAGAGGTATCATAATTACTCTGTGTTGTTGTTGGTTATGTTGGCTTGAGTTTGTGCTGCTGAACCTGGCCCAACAGATTATTGCCTCTCTGGAGATGTTCTGGGCGTCTGATGCGCAACGCTGATTGACCAGATGGATCCAGTCAGTGACGCTCTGAATCATAGAAGATGCGGCAAAGGAAGAATATTTCTGAGAATTCTCATTTTCCTGCCTGGTTTCCGAACGAGAGAAGAGCTTCAATGATTCATCAAATTACGCACATCTTTGGAACAAAGATGGAGGTGATAGAAGAACTTTCCAGGTTTACAGAAATGATAGGCAGGATTTCACTTACGAAGGTGGAGTTTTGTCAGGGAGTCTTTAATTATAAAGAAAGGAGATTTTTATATCAATGAAGAATAAGGGGTTTAGAATTATGAAAAATGTGCCAAAGAAATGTGAGGAAGGACAAGGAGGTTATAAACATTAAAATGATATCGGAGTGAGTGGAGAGACAAGGAGAATTTTTATTTATTTATATTTAGCAGATTCTTTAACTAAAGAAGAATTCATTATAGTTTAGAAGATAAAATTAAAAATAAGTCAGGCAGGAGTTGATTAGAAAAGCTGGTTAGAAATTGTGTGCAGTTTTGGTCTATTGTATGCAGTTTTGGTCTATTGTGTGGAGTTTTGGTCTCCTAATTTGAGGAAGGACATCCTTGCTATTGAGGCAGTGCAGCGTAGGATCATGAGGTTAATCCCTGGGATGGAGGGACTGTCATATGAGGAAAGATTGGAGAGACTAGGCTTGTATTCACTGGAGTTTAGAAGGACGAGAGGGGATCTTATAGAGACGTATAAAATTATAAAAGGACTAGACAAGCTAGATGCAGGAAAAATGTTCCCAATGTTGGGGGAGTCCAGAACCAGGGGACACAGTCTAAGAATAAAGGGGAGGCCATTTAAAACTGAGGTGAAAAGAAACTTTTTCACCCAGAGAGTTGTGAATTTGTGGAATTCTCTGCCACAGAAGGCAGTGGAGGCCAATTCACTGGATGAATTTAAAAGAGAGTTAGATGGAGCTCTAGGGGCTAGTGGAATCAAGGGATATGGGGAGAAGGCAGGCACAGGTTACTGATTGTAGATGATCTGCCATGATCACAATGAATGGTGGTGCTGGCTCGAAGGGCCAAATGGCCTTCTCCTGCACCTATTTTCTGTTTCTATGTTTTTATACTGACAACTTTGGATTGCAAATTTGTTGGAGCCTTCAGACAGGGAGAAGAAAAGGAGTCCCAAACTTTCTTTTGATAGCTTCTTGAACAACTTATTCATCAAATGGCGCAAAGAGAATGAAACCACTGAATAACTCAAAGTTAAGAGACATTTTAAATGCACACCATTTAGGTAGGATTATTTAGCCTGAATGCATTTAAGTATGGTTTGTCTGAGTGATCCGTGTCCACTGCACGTTCCATTGAAGAATCGGCCTGTTCTTAATTTCTCTTTCACTGCCATTTTATGCTGAAATGAGCTATTCATCAGCTTTGAGTGAGACCGGCGCAAGGCAGCAGGTACACGAGGCGATGTCTGACATACAAACAATGCACAATCAGCAAGAGAAATCTCTGTCCAATTTATTAGCCCACGCTGATACAGCAGTTGAAGAGGGAACTGAACATTTATTGAATCAATGCAGCAGGACAGGAGGCCATTCAAGATTCCTTTAAACAAAAAAATCAAAATTTCTCACAAACTAAGTTACTATGATGCGGAATGCGCAAACCAAGGGGGAAATCAGATTTGAATGGAGCATTGAAAAGGTTAATTAGCAATGGAAAAAGAACGTGAAGGTTATAGGATTGGAATAGGGGAGGCCGTGGGCTAGGGTTGTGTCATCAATTGGATAACTCTTTCAAAGCTCCTCCAAGACATGGCAAATGTTCAACTCCCATTAAACTGACAGAACAAGATTGAAATCCTCTCTCTCTCTGTCTCTTTTTCTCTCTCTCTCTTTCTCTCTCTCGCTCTCTCCTCACTCTCCTCTCTCCTCTCTCCTTCTCTCTCCTCTCCTCTCTCCTCTCTTTTTCTCCTCTCTTTTTCTCCTCTCTCTCTCTCTCTCTCTCTCCCTCCCTCTATACTCTCTCTCTCTCTCTCTCTCTCCCCCACTCTCCTCTCTCTATACTCTCTCTCTCTCCCCCCACTCTCCTCTCTCTCTCTCTCTCTCTCTCTCTCTCTCTCTCTCTCTCTCTCTCTCTCTCTCTCTCTCTCCCCCCCTCCCTCTTTTTCTCTCTCTCTTTCACTGTCTCATTCGCTCACATTTTTAAAAATAATATTTTGCCTCTTGTTTTAGTGTATAGCATGCTGTCCACATATCAATGTAATTTGCGATGTTGAGTGTGTAAACCTGATAACTCGCTTGGAATAACTCAGGACAAAGGGGCCTTATGGCTAAGTGAAGACTAACATTTTTTTAAAACATTTTGGACTTGAAAGTGTAGAGGACGGGGTACAGACTCTGTGTGGTCTACTATCTTATACTCTTATGGTTAGTACGATTCTGCCAAATGAACAGTAGGATTTTCACTGAACTGTATACAAAAGATAAATTTCACTGCGTTTAAGTACATGTGACAATAAAGTACAATAATGTATCATTGAACCATTGACAACTTCGCAGGTTGAACTTGCTGTTGAAACAGGCCTTGTTGTACGCAGCAACATGTTACGAGAGTGCAGCCTCTTTAAATAACCTATGTTTTGGTTAGGTGATGAAAAGCCTTTACTTGAATCCTATGGGGCCCAATAAAATTATTCCCATCAACATTGCCATTGATCCAGTTGCAGATTTCCTTCTCCATCCTCCTGGGCTATGGATCCCCATCTGTCCATGATTGAGGATAGGCACAAAAAGCTGGGGTAACTCAGTGGGCCAGGCAGCATCTCTGGAGAAAAGGAATAGGTGATGTTTCGGGTCGAGACCCTTCTTCAGACCATTCGATGATTGCGATATATCTGCAATGTTGGCCTTTTGAGGGGGAAACTGATGAATTAAAACAATAGTCCGTGATCCCAGACTTCTGCGGTTCCTGATTAAAAATATTCAAGCCCCTGCCTCGGAAAACGTGTCAAGATTTTTCTTTCCCAGGGTCCACTATTCTAGAATTTAGGAATAATCCTATCGTGACGTTATTGTAACTCCTTGGGGAGATATAAAGTTGTAGACAGGAAACTTGAAAATCTCTGCAGAATGGAAAAGAGCAAGAATATGCTGGAAGGTTCATCAATCATAGCCAGTGTGTGCTGAAAATAAATAAAGATCTTATACTTATGGCAGACTCGGAGCCAGTGCTAGATCTTGATATACGTGGCCATTGTGAGAGGACATTAAAGAGCAATAAATATCATGTGGAGATGGTTTATTTATATTTATCTGGTAAAAATGAGTCAATCAGATCCTGTACACAGATATATTCACAGCGGAAAGGCATGGCGAGGGTTTCATGTGTGGGATTGACAGAACGGTGAAAACCACCAACAGAATATGCTTCTGGTAGTGAGCAGAACATGGAGTGTATTCTGAAGAAAAGTCAATAACCTGAAACTTTGACCAATGTCTCTCCATTGATGTTGCCTGACTTCCTGAGGCATTCCAGTTTTTCTTCTGTTTTTATTTCAGATGTTGCTTCTCAGAGAATTTTGGTGTTCTGTCCACCCACCTTTCTGTGGCTGATTCCCCCCCCTCCCCCCCCACCCCCCCCCCCCCCCCACCCCACAAACCCCCACCACCCCCCCTCCCCCCCCCCACCTCAATGAGTCCACCAGACCCACCTTGATGTAGAGCTTTTCTCCCGTGCCTTTTTCTATGGGATGGAGTCCTCACCAGCCAGTGATGACCTCTTCCCCCGTCTCCACCGGCCCCCCTCCTCCTGGACTCCCCCGCACAGCCTTCTACCCTCTCTAGACCTTTTTCATTTCCAGCAGTCTGAAGAAGTGCCCCGACCCAAAACATCACCCATCCTTTGTCTCCAGAGATGCTGCCCGGCCTGCTGAGTTACTCCAGCACTTTAGTTTAGTTTAGTTTAGAGATACAGCCTGGAGCCAGGCCCTTCGGCCCACCGAGTTCACGCCGACCAGCGATCCCCGCACACTAACACTACCACTACACACACCAGGGACAAGTTACAATTTCACCGGAGCCAATCAACCTAAAAACTTGCACCTCTTTGGAGTGTGGCAGGAATCCGAAGATCTCGGAGAAAACCCACGCAGGTCACGGGGAGAACGTACAAACTCCGTACAGACAGCACCCGTAGTCAGGATGGAACCCGGGTCTCAGGCGCTGTAAGGCAGCAACTCTACCGCTGTGCCACCGTGTCACCCAATAGACCCTGTGTCTATCTTTGGTACAAACCAGGATCTGCAGTTCCTTTCTGCACACTGGTTATTAGAGGTAGCTGGTTACTAACAGGTGATGGGATCTGTGACTGGGTATGTTTCTGAATGAGGGTGTTCCTTTGGATTGTGTGATAGCGGTGCAGAGCACTGCGGTGATCTGCCCATTCAGCCCATCTTCTCCCAACTTCTCCCACTCTGCAATCACTCTGGTGCATTTGCTTTCACGTCATCGATGCACAGACTGACACCGGCTCTCCCCTCCTGAGGGCACTGATGGAATGTGGCTTCATTAGCAATCGAACCAGAACCTCCCTCGTAAGTTTATCCGGGGATTAGAAACTCAAGAGAGTTGGGAGTCCAGAGTGTTTTATTGTCACACGTCCCAGACAGAATAATGGAAGTCGTACTTGCAGCAGCACAACAGAATATGCACCAAGTCTATGGAGTTCAGAGCTTATTTGGAGGTTGCAATGTTTAACAGCTGTAGGGGAGAAGGTGTTTCTGAACCTGGATGTTACAGTTTTCAGGCTCCTATATCTTCTTCCTGTTGTCAGAGTGAAATGACTGTGAGCCCAGGGTGGTGTGGGTCACTGATGATATGGTTCAGCTGCTTTTCCAGCCTCTACAATGACTTTCACCTTAACTCCCCAGCACGCCCCAATCTTGGACACTGTTGCCCCCTGTTATAGCCACTGCTTGCCCACACCTGAGCATTCAGTTCCTCTGACTTTGATAAATTTGTGCTTCCCAATCATGACCCTTGCTGACACCAAGCTCTTTGACTAAACCGAAGAAAGGCACAAGAAAGCTGGAGTAACTCGGCAGGACGGGCAGCATCTGTGGAGAGAAGGAATGGGCGACGTATCTGCAGACTAAACCAGTGGTCACACTTCTCAACACCTCTTCCTTTGATGAGTCAGCCACCTTTGATATCTTCATGAAACACCCTGGGACTTTACCCCCCGTTAAAAGCACAAGTTGTTTCTTGTTAAAGTTGCAGCCAAAATCCGGAGTTACCGAAAGGCTGCATTTTTTGGAAAACGGTTGGTGCCATTTGTTAAGCTAATGTCCCAGAAGCCTGAACAAATGAGTTTGAATGACACCATTGAAGAAGAAGAATTCGAAGTCAGCTCATTAAAAAAACTGGGAATTAAAACGACTGTTAGTATTGGTGATGATAAATCAACTGGAACGTGATAAACACCCATTTTGTTCTCTGATGTCCTTAAGGGAAGGACATCGACCCTTCATATGTTCATAAGTGATAGGAGCAGAATTAGGCCATTTGGCCCATCGAGTCTACCCCGCCATTCAATCATGGCTGATCTATCTTTCCCTCTCAACCCCATTCTTCTGCCTTCTCCCCATAACCCCTGAAAACCATGCTAATGGAGAATCTATCTGTCTCTGCCTTAAAAATATCGATTGACTTGGCCTCCACAGCCTTCTGTGGCAAAGAATTCCACAAATTCACCACCCTCTAACTGAAGGAATTCCTCCTCATCTCCTTCCTAAAGGAGCGTCCTTTTATTCTGAGGCTATGACCTTTGGTCCTAGAGTCTCCCACTACTGGAAACATCCTCTCCACATCCACTATATCCAGGCCTTTCACTATTCTGTATGTTTCACTGAGGTCCCCCCTCATCCATCTAAACTCCAGCGAGTACAGGCCCAGTGCCGACAAAACGCTCATCATATGTTAACCCGCTCACTCCTGGGATCATTCCCGTAAACTTCCTCTGGACCCTCTCCAGTGCCAGCACATCCTTCCCCAGATATGGTGCCCAGAATTGCTCACAATACTCCAAATGTGTTCTGACCAGCGCCTTATAAAGGCTCAGCATTACATCCCCGTTTTTGTATTCTAGTCCTCTCGAAACAAATGCTAGCACTGCTTTTGTCTTCCATACTACCGATTCGACGTACAAATTAACTGTTTGGGAGTCCTGCACCAGCACTCCCAAGTCTCTTTGCACCTTTGATTTCTGAATTATCTCCCCATTTAGAAAATAGTCCACGTCATTATTCCTACTGCCAAAATGCAAGAGTCCACACATATTCCACTGGGTGGCGATTCGATGGCAGTCTGTCTGTCCTTTTTGTCTTTTTTTGTTTTTGTTTGGTGAGTTTTAAAAGTATGTGTTAATGTTCTCTGGTTTGTTTTATGTCGGGGGGTGGGGGAGGAGGTCGGGGGAAACCTTTTTTCAATCTCTTACCTTGCTGGAGATGCGATTGTTTTCCGGATCATATCTCCGGTTGCTCTGCGGCCTAACATCGTGGGGCTGGAAGCCTTGCCTGAGACTGACTTTGAGCCTCACCGCGGGGCGTGGACTTACCATTGGAGACAAATCCTTGCCTGGATCGACGCTCCAACCGCGGCCTGCCGACTTTAACATCAAGGAGCTTGCAGTCTCGGGTTGAGACTGATGTCGGGAAGCTCCAAATGCCGCACGACGTTCGACGTGCCCCGACCCAGGTCCGATCGCTCGGCATGGGGGAGCTGAGATTCCCCTCTGGATGCAGGAGCTTGATCGCCCCGATGAGGAAGGCCTGCCGCCGGCTACGGGAGTCAAGATCGTCCCATCAACGCAAGGTTAGAGGCCCCCAACCACTTGAGGACAAGGAAAGGTTGAACTTTTTTTCGCCTTCCATCACAGTGAAGAATGTGGAGGAGTCACTGTGGTGGATGTTCGTGTTAAATGTATTTTGTGCGTTCTGTTGCTTTTTATTGGTATGACTATATGGCAAATGAAATTCCTCGTATGTTGCAAAACGGCACGGTGGCGCAGCGGTAGAGTTGCTGCCTTACAGCGAATACAGCGCCAGAGACTCAGGTTCGATCCTGATTACGGGCGCCGTCTCCCCGTGACCTGCGTGGGTTTTCTCCGAGATCTTCGGTTTCCTCCCACACTCCAAAGACGTACAGGTATGTAGGTTAATTGGCTGGGCAAATGTAAAAAATGTCCCTAGTGGGTGTAGGATAGTGTTAGTGTGTGGGGATCGCTGGGTGGTGCGGACCTGGTGGGCCGAAGGGCCTGTTTCCGCGCTGTATCTCTACATAAATAAATAAATAAAAAATACTTGGCTAATAAAGTATGATGATGATTATGATGATGATTATGATCGCTATTTCTTGCCCACTCTGGCTTATATATTACCCCGCCCCACTGCATTGCATTTTGAAGTAACGTAGCCAGAAAAATACTCAGTATAATCCACGGTTCAAGAAGGCAGTTCACCACCCCCAACTGAAGGTCTGTTGACCTAGAGCAACCGATGCTGGTTTGCCCGTCGTATCTACGGCCCGTGAATGAAAGAAGAAAATCTAGAGCTAATTCTATTTTTAAAAGTGCAAACAATCGTGGTTTTTTTGTTGTTTATTCTGATACATATTTCTGATTTTCCTTTTCAGGAGCACATAGCCTGACTCCCTACAAAAACAAGAGAGCTTCATGTTATTCCCTGGTAACCATCTTCAACCAAAACAGTGAATGGTAATCTATATTTGGACTGGCAACATGCCACGTTGCTAAATACCATGGAGCCCCCTTCAGCTACAAATCTAGAGTGGGGAAATGGGAGTCTTTATTTTGTTCTCACAGTACACACCGCACAATGGCTCGGCTGGGAGGACTGCTGCCTCACAGCTTGGTTTGGGAACAGCTCCATCCAAGACCACGAGAAATTGCCGCGAATTGTGGACGCAGCCCAGACCATCGCACGAACCAACCTCCCTTCTATTGACTCCATTTATACCTCACGCTGCCTCGGCAAGGCCAGCAGCTTAATCAAGGACGAGTCGCACCTTGGCCACTCCCTCTTCTCCCCTCTCCCATCAGGCAAAAGGTGTAGAAGTGTGAAAACGCACACATCCAGATTCAGGGGCAGTCTCTTCCCAGTTGTTATCAGGCAACTGAACCATCCTACCATAACCAGAGAGCAGTGCTGAACTACTATCTACCTCTTTGGTGACCCTTGGACTTTCCTTGATCGGATTTTGCTGGCTTTACCTTGCACTAAAAGTCATTCCCTTATCATGTACTCCTGTAAATGACTCGATTGTAATCATGTATTGCCTTTCTGCCGGCTGGATAGCACGCAACAAAAAGTTGTTCACTGTACCTCGGTACACATGACAAGAAACTAAATGAAATGAAACTAAACACAGTGCCGGAGACCCCGGTTCAATCCTGACCTCTGGTACCGTCTGTGTGGAGTTTGCACGTTCTCTTAGTGATCGCGTGCACTTCCTTCGGGAACTGCAGTTTCCTCGCACGTCCTAACGGCGGCGGGTTTGTAGGTTAATTGGCCTCTGTAAATGACCCCCAAGTGTCGGGAGTGGGTGAGAAAGTGGGACAACATAGAACTAGTGTGATCGGGTGATTGATGGTCGACGTGGACGTGGGCTCAGTGGACTCAGTGGGCTCAGTGGGCTCAGTGGGCTCAGTGGGCTCAGTGGACTCAGTGGGCTCAGTGGGCTCAGTGGGCTCAGTGGACTCAGTGGACTCAGTGGGCTCAGTGGGCTCAGTGGGCTCAGTGGGCTCAGTGGACTCAGTGGGCTCAGTGGACTCAGTGGACTCAGTGGGCTCAGTGGGCTCAGTGGACTCAGTGGGCTCAGTGGGCTCAGTGGGCTCAGTGGACTCAGTGGGCTCAGTGGGCCGAAGGGCCTGTTTCCATGTTGTATCTTTCCATGAATCAAAAGATGTTATTACAGAATTGACATGCTACCAACGTCCAGAAGTATGTAACACAAAAAAAGAAGGTAGAGCAATGGAAGGAAAGGCTGAAAGAAAGAAATTAATGCTGCGTGAGTGTGATGGGAGTAAAATGGCAGTCGGCATTGCCTTATCCTTAGATCTTGCATTTGGTTTCAAGGAGGCCAAATAACTGTGCTAGGTCTCTTACTTACTGAAGTCTGAAGAAGGGTCCCGACCAAAAACTTACAGTCTGGAGAAGAAGTCCCCGATCCAAGAAGACACCTATACATGTTCTCCAGGGATGCTGCCCAATCTGCTGAGTTACTCCAGCGTTTTGTGTCTGCCTTCGATTTGAACCAGCATCTGCAGTTATTTCCCTACACATGTAATCTTGCTGAGCTCTCTGGGACTCCGGAGTTCAATGAACACCAGTTCAGTGAGGAAGCGGTGAGGTTTCACCAGTCTGTGCTGTGCTGAGGAACTGAGGCCACACTGCTTCGCTTTCCTGTGTGGTACCTCAGCTGCATGGAGGCAGAAAGGAAAGCTCTACAGCGGGTAGTCCATAGAGCTCAGAGGGCCATCGGAACGCAGCTACCAGACTTGGAGGGCATCTACAACACACGATGCCTCAGAAAAGCCACCAGCATCCACAAAGACTCTTCACACCCCTGCAACAGTCTGTTCGAACTCCTTCCATCGGGCAGACGATACAAGGCCTTCTACGCCCGCACCTCCAGACTCAGGAACAGCTTCATCCCCAGGGCCATAGCTGCTATGAACCGGTCCTGCTGAGCCGGATGGCCACAACGCATAGATCAACTTGCACTTTACCCTGTCTAAAAACTGTTACAATTGTTTCGTTTCGTTGGGTTGCTGTTAATTACTTAAATTATTGCATCGTATGGGAGGCGCATTCCCAATCTCGTTGTACCCCTGGGTACAATGACAATAAAGATATATTGTATTGTATTGTATTGTATTGTATTTGAAAAATTACTCTCTGATTGACGAAAGCAGGAACTTATTACAAATGGAAGTTATAATTTAAAATTAGAACTGGGCAATTTACATGGATCTGAAGTTTGAACAACTCAAATTAGAAAAATAACAACGTGGCGTTTTTATTTGTCGTTCATATATGGGTCGGGATGAGTTTGAGGAATGCCACGTATTTTCACAGTGAACTGCGGAATAATTGGCAAATGAATGAAACTGGAAGGATATTGGGCCAGTGCAATAATGCTGGCAGACGCAATTCTAGAAAGAACGGTCAACTTTGGAGCAGCATCAGAGGGCCATCTCTGCCCTTAAATCCAGGCATGAATCCAGGCAGCAAATGCACCAGCGAGGGGGGAAATAGGGAACGTGACACTAACAAAGTAGAGTATTCTCAAATAGAAACTTCCTTTAAGGGTGGCTTTAAGCCAGACTCTGAAGCTGGAAGTATTCCTCCATTTATGAAATGGATGTCTTCTTGAAAAGCACTCACTCAAACGGAATTTCATAAATCAATGCGACTGAGTGAAATGTTTCATGGTTACCTCGGTTCAATGTATTTCTTCAAGGAAAGATAAGCATTCTATTCATTAGAGATTCATAAGTCGAAGATTCATATCCCGAAAGAGTCAGTAGCCAAGATCATAAAATCGGTGATTGAAAATAGGGAATGCCTGTAATCACTCAACAAAAGGTACAAGGCCACAGACATCTTATGATAAATAGTTAAATTAATTAATCATCGCATTTCATTTGAAAATAAAAATCCTACAATGTGTCCTATCGCATATATGAATGACAAATAAAAAATCCAAGTTGTTATTTTTCTAATTGAGTTGTTCAAACTTCAGATCCATGTAAATTGCCTAGTTCTAATTTTTAAATATAATTTCCATTTGTAATAAGTTCATAAGTTCAAAGGCGTAGGAGCAGAATTAGCCCGTTTGGCCTATCAAGTATATTCCACCGTTCAATCCTGGCTGATCTATCTTTCCCTCTCAACCCCATTCTCCTGCCTTTTCCCTGTAACCTTTGACACCCTTCCTAACCAAGAACCTATCAATGTCCGCTTTCAAAATACCCCATGACTTTGCCTCCACAGATGTCTGTGGCAATAAATTCCACAGATTTACCACCCCGTCTCCCACCAGTGGAAACATCCTCTCCACATCCACTCTATCAAGGCCTTTCATTATACAGTAGGTTTCAATGAGATTCCCCGTTCATCCTTCTAAACTCCAGCGAGTACAGGCCCAGAGCGGTCAAACGGCCATAATGAGCCCTTAACGAGGTGCTTCACAAGAGTTATGGATTATTGAACATTATTGACATTCAGCCTCCTCAGTAGATAATGGATCAAATGGCCAAAGAGATGTGTCATAACGACAGAGAGAGCAGAGCCCCCAGTGATGGAGCATTTAAAACTGGAGGCTGAAAAAGTGGTCAAAATTGAAGGAGTGCCGATATCATGGAAGATTGTATTGCTGTTGAAAGGGCGGTGGTAAAGCCTTGGAGGGATTCTGAATGAAATACTGCTGACTTGCGAGCCTGTGATGGGCTGCAAGCATGGTTAGTATGAATAGGGTCGTGATCAGGAGCGTTTTGGATGAGAAGGAGTGGATGATGTTTGTCACAGTTGAGTCATAAATCATTTAGTTCTTTAATGAGAGCAATTTTGGTGCAGTCACGGGGTGGAATTACGATTGAAGGACTGAAATGTGGAATTCTGAGAAATGGGCCATGAATTTGGAAAGGGACAGCACCATTCGAAGCCCTGGAGGGAACATTTATCATAAAAGACAAAATGGAGGCCTGATGGGAAGAGGTAAGAGGGAATCCATGGTTGGAGATACAAGAAACTGCAGATGCGGATACATAGTTAGTTCAGTTTATTGTCACGTATACCGACGTACAGTAAACATCACGCAGAACACAAAGTGCGGAATTAACTCAGAGGGTCAGGTGGCATCTTTTCAAGTGATGTTTCAGGTTAAGACACTTCCACAGTCTGACACAATGAGCTACTCCAGGACTTTGTGAACTACCCAACAATTCTAGCTTGTTCAGAGTACGCCCAGTTTAATTCCAGTTATATTTTTCAGACTTAGCCTATGTCTGATTCTAGCGTTTATTGATATTTGGACCAGTTTCAATTTTAGGTTCATTTGGACCTAGTCTGGTAATGGTGGAAGTCTCAGTTGAAATATCCCACATGAGTAACAAAAGAACATCATTCTTCCTTCAACCCGAAATGTCCTCATTAACCACAATCATCAGTTAAACAACTTCTGACAAAACCCACTGCCTGAAAAAAAATTGCAATCAGGTCAATTGCAATTGCAATAAAAAGTAAGAAATGAGAAGAAATGGATTTGCCGGAGTATCGCCTGGGACACGGAGAGGGGTTGGTGTAGACTGTGACCTCTCAAACAATACGCATGATTAATGAGTGGCAATGTAAGAGATTGCTCCTGGAATCCTGGGACTTTCTCTGGATACATTGTTTCACGTGTGATGTCAAGAACATCATGTCAGCCCTGGCCCTCTGATTACAGAGCAGTGCAGTAAAGGTCATTTGTCACATCGTATGCAGCTCTTCGCCTTATGCTGGCTGGCCTTCAGTGACAAACCTTGAAAGGGCTGCACCGATATTTATTACCTGCGGGATTTCACTGTAAAATAGAAAGCGATATCCAGGCAGGATATAAAACCTTAGTAGAAAAGTTCAAGATAGTTTGGCACAACAGGTTTGAAAGTCACGTATTATGGTCTTATGTTCAAAGGATCATAGTCATTATAAGTATAAGAAAATAACTGCAAATGCTGGTACAAATCGAAGGTACTTATTCACAAAATGCTGGAGTAACTCAGCAGGTCAGGCAGCATCTCGGGAGAGAAAGAATGGGTGACGTTTCGGGTCGAGACCCTTCTTCAGACTAATGTCAGGGGGGCGGGACAAAGGAAGGATATAGGTGGAGACAGGAAGATAGAGGGAGATCTGGGAAGGAGGAGGGGAAGAGAGGGACAGAGGAACTATCTAAAGTTGGAGAAGTCGATGTTCATACCACTGGGCTGCAAGCTGCCCAGGCAAAATATGAGGTACTGTTCCTCCAATTTCTGGTGGACCTCACTATGGCACTCAAGGAGGCCCATTTCAGAAAAGTCAGACTGGGAGTGGGAGGGGGAGTTGGTGCTCAGCCACCGGGAGATCAGTTTGGCCAACGCGGACCGAGCGCAGGTGTTGAGCGAAGCGATCGCCGAGCCTGCGCTTGGTTTACCTCCCTTTACCTCCCCCCTCAACTCCATCCAAGGACCCAAACAGTCTTTCCAGGTGAGACAGAGGTTCACCTGCACCTCCTCCAACCTCATCTTTATTGCATCCGCTGCTCTAGATGTCAACTTATTTACATCGGCGAAACCAAGCGCAGGCTCGGCGTCACCCATTCCTTCTCTCCTGATAGTCATTATAAGAGTCGTCAAAAATAACAATGTGGAAAGACGTCATTAAGATCACTGTGTCCATGCCAGTGATGAACACGTTTTTAAAAAGAGAAATGTCCCCCATCCTTTTTCTCCAGCGACGCTGCTTGATCATCTGAGTCATTCCAGCTCTTTTTGTCTATCTTTCACATATACCGGCATCTGCAGTTCCTTTCTAGACTGAAGGTATCTCTATTGATTGTGCTAATGCGGGTCGACCCTGGTGTGAGCATGATATGCTGCTTCATGTCATGTACCGAGGGGTGTCTCATCACCGATGGTACTAACACGATATGTAACTATTCCAAAATCAATTCACTGGGTATGTTGGAAATTTCAAATAAGCAGAAAATGCTGGAGCCATTCAGCAGGTGAATAGCATCTGTGAAGAATTCAACAGTTAACTTTTTCCAATCAATGATAAGCATATGCTTCTGACTGAGCAAAATATACATTTATTTCTTAACAGCATATGATATGCTACTTTCTTTAATAAATCTGAAATATGTGGTTATTCTGCACTACAATCAGGATTTGTGGTTAATCTATTATCTACCTGCTTTATGAATTATCCCAGGACATTAAAACATTATAACATGATTTGAAGGTGAATTTAAAAAGAGCAAATTAATAGATGTCCCACAATGTTGCCCTTGGCAGGATCTAAGTAGTCTTTCATCAGAACCATGGACTATTTAGACAATAGATAATAGGTGCTGGAGGAGGCCATTCGGCCCTTCAATGTGATCATGGCTGATCATTCTCAATCAGTACCCCGTTCCTGCCTTCTCCCCATACCCCCTGACTCCGCTATCCTTAAGAGCTCTATCTAGCTCTCTCTTGAATGCATTCAGAGAATTGGCCTCCACTGCCTTCTGAGGCAGAGAATTCCACAGATTCACAACTCTCTGACTGAAAAAGTTTTTCCTCATCTCAGTTCTAAATGGCCTACCCCTTATTCTTACACTGTGGCCCCTTGTTCTGGACTCCCCCAACATTGGTAACATGTTTCCTGCCTCTAACGTGTCCAACCCCTTAATAATCTTATACGTTTCGATAAGATCTCCTCTCATCCTTCTAAATTCCAGTGCATACAAGCCTAGTCGCTCCAGTCTTTCAACATATGACAGTCCCGCCTTTCCGGGAATTAACCTAGTAAACCTACACTGCATGCCCTCAATAGCAAGAATATCCTTCCTCAAATTTGGAGACCAAAACTGCACACAGTACTCCAGGTGCGGTCTCACTAGGGCCCTGTACAACTGCAGGAGGACATCTTTGCTCCTATACTCAACTCCTCTTGTTATGAAGGCCAACATTCCATTGGCTTTCTTCACTGCCTGCTGTACCTGCATGCTTCCTTTCAGTGACTGATGCACTAGGACACCCAGATCTCGTTGTACATCCCCTGTTCCTAACTTGACACCATTCAGATAATACTCTGCCTTCCTATTCTTACCACCAAAGTGGATAACCTCACACTTATCCACATTAAACTGCATCTGCCATGCATCCGCCCACTCACACAACCTGTCCAAGTCACCCTGCAACCTCAGAGCATCTTCCTCACAGTTCACAATGCCACCCAGCTTTGTATCATCTGCAAATTTGCTAATGTTACTTTTAATCCCTTCATCCGTCATATGGATGGTGATGGCTTCTGATATCTTGTAAAGTATAACAACATTTGCCATCCCACAAGTAACGTAATGACTGCTTTAGTTATGCATCAGATGTCGGTCCTGTCAAAACAGTTCATTGCAATTCTTTGGTTTGAACAGGGATTATAGATCTTTTAAAAAGCAAGGTATAGCAACAGGCCCGAATGGAGTTCCACATGCAAGTGCTCAGTACCGATATGGAGCAGCTGGCATGAGTATTCACAGAATCATTGATCTTTCCCCCTCTTGCATTCTAGAGGCTCCTACCAGCTTTAGGAAGACCACTCTCAACCTGGTGCAGAAGAAAGCAAGGTTGGATGCTTTACCAACCACCGTTCCTTGGCTTCTATCCACCATCATGAAGTGCTTTGAGAGGCTGCTCACATTACCTCCAGCCTTCCCAGGCAGCAATGATTCACTGCAGTTTGTCTACCTTTGCCCAGTTTGAACCATGGCAGATGCCATCTCCCTGACCCTGCATTCATTGTGGGCACATCTAGATAACAAGGACACCTACACCTCACTTTGATGTATTGACAATAGCTCTGCTTTCAACACCATAACCACAACCAAATTAATCTCCAAACTCCTGGAACAAGGACTGCCACTGGAATAGATTCCTTGACTGTCTGATTCTTAGACCATAAACAGTGAGGATAGGTGACAAAACATCCTCCATAATAATTCTCAATGCTGGTGCCTCGTGAGGATGTGTTTTTGTACCCTACCAGACCCCACGATACAATCACAACAGTGTGTCCAAACTCTGCTCTACCTCCATTTACAAGTTTGCAGATAACACCACCAGATCTTGAGCAATGACATAATGTGAAGTACAGGAACGAGATAGAATTGATTGATTAGTAGGACTAGATGTTACAATCCCTAAGGTTTGCACTACAATTGACTGGTGTTGTTCTTGGGGGTGACCACTAGGTGATGTTGCTACCATTCAGACACATCTTCAGTTGTGTACCTCAACGTCACTGGGTGTTTCGGCCTTTTATCACAAGACACCCTCAGTCGAGGCAGGCCCACCACAGGGTGATCAGCCCTGGGTGTGTGTCTTATGGTTAGCCTCTAGATGGTCACGTGGCAGCCCAGACAGTATCTCTTCTTTTCAGCATGCTGTCAAGACATATCAAGGTGGCACAATGGTAGAATTGCTGCCTTGCAGGACCAGAGACCCATGCTTGATCGTGACTTTGGGTGCTGTCTGTACGGAGTTGTTACGTTCTCCCCGTGACCATGTGGGTTTTCCCTGGGTGCTCCAGTTTCCTCCCACACTCTAAAGACGTCCAGGTTTGTAGGTTAATTGGCTTCGGTAAAGAATGTATATTCTCCCCAGTGTGTAAATTAGTGCTAATGTACGGGGAATCGCTGGTCAGTGCGGACCTGGTGGTCGATAGGCCTGTTTCTGCACTGTATCTCTGAACTAAACTAAACATCACCTCTCACTGACGTCAGCAAGATGAAAGAGCTTGTCGTTGACTTCTGGAGGTGAGATGAAGTACGTCCCAATCAGCACCAATGGTGGTCCAAGTGGAAGTGGTCGAGCCCTCCATGTTTCAAGGGCATAAGTATCACCGACCACACCAAAGCTACGGCCAAAAATTCACACCAACACCTCTACTTCCTCAGGAGGCTAAGGAAGTTTGGCATGTCTCCAGTGAATCATACTAACTATTGAAGATGCACCATAGAAAGCAAAAGAGCAAAACGTTGTAGAGTTATGCATGTGTCCCAGACAAATCACAAAAAACAGCCACCCTATCATCGACTCCATCTACATTTCACGCTGGGTCGGGAAAGCAGCATAAACAAGGACCTTTTTCACCCGGTCATTCCCTCCGCTCCCCTCTTTGAATGAACAGGAGACACAAATGCTTCAAAGTATGTACTACCCGATTCAGGAACAGCTTCTTTCCAGCTGTGATGGGGCTACAGAATAGCCCTCCCATAAGCCAGGGTGTCGTTCCAATCTTGCAACCCACCTCATTGCAGACTTTAAACTTTTTCTCTTTTTCTCGAGACAGAAGGGTCTCGACCCGAAACGTCACCCATTCCTTCTCTCCTGAGATGCTGCCTGACCTGCTGAGTTACTCCAGCATTTTGTGAATAAATACCTTCGATGTGTACCAGCATCTGCAGTTATTTTCTTACACTTCTTAAACGTTTCCTCTGTAACTGTAATGCTATAATGTTGTAACAATATATTCTGCACTCTGGTATTTTTCTCTTTGCACTAGTTGTACCTGTGAATGGCTTGACTGTACTCATGTACAGTATGATTTCACTGGATAGCACTCAGACAAAGCTTTTCACTTATTTCAGTACACGTGACAATAATAAAACAATACCAATACCACCTAAGTGATAACCTTCCTGGTGAATTTATTGTCCCATAAAAAATGTGCATTCTGAGCCTTAAAAAATAAAGAAATCTTAGCAAGAGTTTTCAAGTGATGACCAACATAAACATGGTGCCATCAAACATGGAGATCTTATCGAAACGTATAAGATTATTAAGGGGTTGGACACGTTAGAGGCAGGAAACATGTTCCCAATTTTGGGGGAGTGCAGAACCAGGGGCCACAGTTTAAGAATACGGGGTAGACCATTTAGAACGGAGATGAGGAAAAACATTTTCAGTCAGAGAGTTGTGAATCTGTGGAATTCTCTGCCTCAGAGCGCAGTGGAGGCCAATTCTCTGAATGCATTCAAGGGAGAGCTAGATAGAGCTCTTAAGGATAGCGGAGTCAGGGGGTATGGGGAGAAGGCAGGAACGGGGTGCTGATTGAGAATGATCAGCCATGATCACATTGAATGGCGGTGCTGGCTCGAAGGGCCGAATGGCCTCCTCCTGCACCTATTGTCTATAAAGGTAATGGTCAGTGTTCCTTTGGAGCAGTCACGTCAAAAAGCTAGAATTTAACAAAGCCAGACTTGCCCTTCAGTGAGTTTAACGCACGGCGGTATTTCCAAACATCATGGGAGCAGAGGGTGGGACACAGAGGAGACTTTACCAGGATAGCACGTGGTGTAAAGGAAGTAGACTACAGGCCTGACGGTGCAATGCCAAAGGGAAGGCATGGCGTTTGGTCAGCAACACCCCAGAGTGCAAGCGTGCTACACTGGAGACTGAGTGAACATAGACGAGGGGTAATGCATGAACAGTCGGAAGCTTTCCAGCAATTTGTGACCAAGGTGAGTGGTTTGAACGAGTGAGAATGGTGGTAAAGTCAACCACACAATTCCT
This sequence comes from Rhinoraja longicauda, assembly GCF_053455715.1. Lineage (NCBI taxonomy): Eukaryota > Metazoa > Chordata > Chondrichthyes > Rajiformes > Arhynchobatidae > Rhinoraja > Rhinoraja longicauda. The sequence continues at coordinate 31,112,923 of NC_135973.1, read as the reverse complement.
CCACTGCCTTGCGAGTTGAGGAGGAGCTTGAACTCCACTCTGGAAGAGTGAGCCCATGAAGTGGAGGGGGACCGATATATCGCCCATCCTCACTGATTACGGCCTGTGGGGCAGGAATTCGAGGATCCTGGTGCAGACCTAGTCTGCTGAGTCGTGAGTCCAGGAGTGCAGACCTAGTCTGCTGAGTCGTGAGTCCAGGAGTTTGGGGATGAGTGCGGTTGGAATTATGGTGTTGAAGGCAGAGCTTTGGTCGGTAAATGGCACCCATTATCCAAATGTTCCAGGGATGAATGTAGGGCAAGTGGCCAGAGAGATGCCACCTACCATGGACCTGTTGCCACAAACTGCAGTTGGTCAAGGCTGAGGTTGGAGTTAATGTACGTCATGACCAGCCTGTTGAAGCACTGAATGATGTTGGATTTCAGAACCATGGGGCAGTAGTCATTAAGGCATACGGCCTTATCTTTATTTGGCATCGGGACGATAGTGGGTTTCTTAAAGCAGGTGAAACCTCAGATCGGCAGAGGGAGAGGTTAAAGTTGTCCGCGAATACTCCTGCCAGCTGGTTCACGCAGGTTCTGAGGACACAGGCAGAGAGAGACTCCATCCAGGCCATTCACTTTTCGTAGGTTCACTCATAGGAGGGTCAATAAACCTACCAATATGTGCATTTTAGAGATGTGGAAGGAAAACAGAGCACCCAAAGCAAACACACACACACACACACACACACACACAGTCAAGTCAAGTCAAGTCAAGTCAAGTCAAGTCAATTTATTTGTATAGCACATTTAAAAACAACCCACGTTGACCAAAGTGCTGCACATCTGACTAGGAAAAAAAGAAACATACAGTGGCAGGCAGCCAAACACAACGGCGCGGCCATCTTGAACAAAATGTTAATTCAATCACCCACAGTCCAACAATAAAAGCACTAAACAGGCACCCAAATTACCCAACCCCAAAAACCCCCCAAAATACAGTCCAACAATAGAAGCATTAAATAGGCATTCAAATCACACACCCTAAAACCCCCAAAAACACAGTCCAACAATAAAAACATCAAACAGGCACTCAAACCACCCAACCCCAAAAAAACACACAAAAAAGAAACATCCATCAAAGAAACATCCATCACAGTGAGTCTCCTCCAGTCCTCTCCTCACTGTGATGGAAGGCCACAATGTCTTTCCCTTCTCCCGCTGTCCTCGCCCGCAGCCAGGTTGTTGTGGTTGCAGGCCGCACCGGACGGTCCACAGCGGGCCAAGCCCAAGGCGCGTCGCGTCGCAGCCGCTCCCGCAGCCTCCGAAGACGGCCGGCTCCGCCGATGATAAGTCCGATCCGGGGCGGGCGAACACGCTGTCGCTGTCGCTGCCGCTGTTGTTGCACGTCGGGGCGGTCGTGGCTCCCGACATTGAAACCCCCGCCCAGCAGAGAAATATCCCGCGGCCATCTTAGGCCGCGCCGGACGGTGAAATGTCCGCGCCCCAAGCCCCGCGATTCGGGGCGGGCGAACACGCTGCCGCTGCCGGAGCTCCCGATGTCGGCATCCACGCGGCCCGAGCCTAAGGCGAGTCGCAGCCGCACCCGCAGCCTCCGAAGACGGCCGGCTCCGGTGGTGGTAAGTCCGATCCGCGGGCTCTGCGAACCAGAGCCCTGGAGGCCGACAGCTCCAGGAGTTGGGCCGATGGTAGGCCGCAGCAGGAACGGAGACACGGCCCAGAAAACAAAGGTCGGGTCTCCGTTCTGAAGGGACACATATTTATAGTGTTACAGTTTCCCCCTCCCCCCCACATACACACATAGTACACAAACACAAAAACACCACATCACAACTACAATTAAGACCAAAAAAACCAACAAAAACACAAAGACAAATGGACCGCAGGTGAGCGGCAGCTGCTAGGGCAGTGCCGCCATTTTGATGAGACAGTGAGAAGAAGAAAGTGCAAACTCCATACAGACATAACCAGAGCAACAGTTTTACCTGCTGTGCCACTACGCTGCCCACATTATACAGTAAAAACATTAAATGGATCAATGTAGCAACGAAACTGAAATGGAATTGTGTCATTGCATCTTTGTTTGCTTGGCTGAGGAATGACTTTGAACAGGAGACAGAGACCAAGGTTTTTCAGATCTCTTAAGTAAAGCCTACTGAGAGAAATGAAAAGATAAAGCAATAAATCCTGGTAGATTGCGAATCTAATTTAATTTATATATTGGATTTAAAAGGAACAAGAGTAACTTGGTGACTCTTTCAAATATGACATGCCATTAATATACAATTTATTCTGAAACTTTTTGTGCATCTGGGGAAATGTTTGCAACTGCTTAAGATCAGTGCGAATCTTGGGGAAAAATCCACTTGAATTTCCCTGCAGTTAACATAGAAACAGAAAATAGGTGCAGGAGTAGGCCATTCGGCCCTTCAAAAACCAGCACCGCCATTCAATATGATCATGGCTGGTCATCCACATTCAGTACCCCGTTCCTGCTTTCTCCCCATATCCCTTGATTCCGTTAGCCCTAAGAGCTAAATCTAACTCTCTCGTGAAAACATCCAGTGAATTGGCCTCCACTGCCTTCTGTGGCAGAGAAGGAAGAGAAGGATAAGGGAGAGTTAAAGAAAATCCTCCCTTATCAGACATTGATCAAAGTAACTGATCAGATGATACATCCGCATACTTTAAATACTTTATGGCCATAAGTGAGGAGTCAGATTATTGAAGGACAATGAAGGTGATGCCTTTATTCAAAGGCACTGACAATATCTTCATTCATTTACCTACCTGTGCTGTCATAGGGATCTATGGAGGAGGTAATTCCATGCCAGTGACTCCATTGTTAGTGGTAGGGAAGGTAGTGGAAAATATCCTGGGGAACTGGAATAGTCTGCACTTGGAAAGACAGAAGCTGGGCAGGGATTGCACAGCTTTGTTGGTGGGAGATATTGTCAAAGTAATTTGATTGCGGTTTTCGAAGAGGTAATGAAGCGTGCTATTGAGAGCCTGTGTGGCCTTTGACAAGCTCCCACATGGAAGACTGATCTAAAATGTCAGAGCCCATGGGATCCTAGGTTGGATCCAAATTGGATCCAAGTTTGGCTTGGTGGTGGGAGACAGAAGTGGAAGTTTGCTTATGTGATGCCTGTGACCAGTGGTTTATCACAGGGATAAAGTGACCAGTGGTTTATCACTAGGACCCCCGCTGTTTATTATGTACATGAGTGATCTGGATGTGAACGCAGAAAGTGCAATTAGTAAGTCTGCAGGTTGCACAAGAATTGGTGATATCTTTGACATTGAAGAGGATAAGTTTCAGAACGATGTTGATCAACAGGTAAGATGGGCAAAGTAATGGTGAATGAAACTCAACCTCGATAACTGCAAGATAAATGCACTTTGGATGGTCCAATAAGGAAATGAAACACATGATGAATGCTAGTACCCAAGGGAGAATTGGAGAACAGAGGGTTCTTGATGTACAGGTTGATAGATTCGTAAAGGGAGCAGCGTAGGTAGATAAGGTAAAGAAGAATGCATACGGGCCTCTGGCCTTCATCAACTGAGGCAGAGAATAAAACACCATGGAGGCATGGTACAAGTTTATGAAACATTGGATAGGCCACAGCCGAAGCATTGTGTACAGTTGTGGTCCCCACACTGTAGGAGGGATGTAATTACACTGGAGAAGGGTTAGTTTAGCTTAGTGATACAGAGTGGAAACAGGCCCTTCATTCCACCGAGACCACGCTGGCCAATAATCCCCGTCCACTAGCACTTTGCTACACACACTAAGAATTTTTACCAAAGCCAATTAACCTACAAACTTGTACGTCTTTGGAGTGTGGGAGGAAACCGGAGATCTCAGAGAAAACCCATGTGTCCACAGGGAGTAAAAGCTGATTCCATACAGACAGCACCCGCTGTCAGGATCAAACCCGGGTCTCTGGCAAGTCTTCCACTGCGCCACCGTGCTGGAGTGGAGATTTACGAGGACGCTGGCTGGCATGGAACATTTCAATTATGCGGAGATGCTGATACTGGTTAGTCTGGGTTTGCTTTCCTTGGAACAGCAGAGCTGAGGGGGAAAGTGGTTGACAAAAAGATGAAAGCCATTGTTAGGTTGGATAATGGAAAACATTTCCATAATGGAGACGTCTAAAGTCAGAGGGCAAGGGTTGTGGGTGAGGAGTGAAAAGTGTAGAGGAGGGGATCTGAAGAAATACATTTTAGCAAAACATATCTGGATGAACACCTAAATCATCAAGGCAGACAAAGTGGCGGAACAAGTACTGGTAAGGTTAGAGAACAAGTACAGGTTGGTATAGATGGGAACTTGATGGTCAGCATGGGTTTGGTTGCTGATAAGCCCTGCTTCTGTACTGTAGAGCCTATAACTGTACGTCTGAGAAACTGGTAAAGAAGCCCTTTGAAACAGATGGAGGATTATGGAGGTATGAACATGCTCAGCAATTAATATTCATAATGAAGATGAGTGTTTCTACTGTTGGCTAAATTAGAATGGATCTCTGGAAGGAGAGTTTTGAAAAAAGTAATGGAATGTATTAACCATTAAAAATGTCTAATATATGATTGTCCATTTTTCCACATTTCAGCATGCAATCTGCATTACTTGATTCTCCCCTAATAAAATCAGCAATAAAATTAAAGATACTAAATTCATAAGTAGAGGCCACCATTCTGATGATAATCAGGTACCTTCTTTCTTCAGGTAGTTGCTAATAACAAGGACCCTGGCATAAAAAATGATCTCATAAAGTTAATCCATCATCCCGTCCTGATACTGTAGGACCCTAAAGACAAGTTTTCCTATTGATTGTAAAGTGGATTTGGGAAATGTCAGTGGTCTGGACTGTCCTGTTCTTCCTCCGGGACCATTGGGAATGGCACCTTGCCCATGTTAAGGGCGTCGGGCTTTACGGGGAGAAGGCAGTAGAATGGGGCTGAGAGAGAAAGATAGATCAGCCATGATTGAATGGCGGAGTAGAGCCGATGGGCCCCATGGCCTACTTCTGCGGCTCCTAGGCCTTATGAACTTAACGTGTAAAGTTCAGCGGAGTCAGGGGGTATGGGGAGAAGGCAAGGGGTTAGCGGAGTCAGGGGGTATGGGGAGAAGGCAGGGGATTAGCGGAGTCAGGGGGTATGGGGAGAAGGCAGGAACGGGGTACTGATTGAGAATGATCAGCCATGATCATATTGAAGGGCCGAACGGCCTCCTCCTGCACCTATTGTCTATTGTCTATAAACTATTCAACCTTTCCAAAGCAGAGAATGTTTAAGGACGTGCCAGCCTCTGGCAACATACAACCATGGAGGGAGCATCCGCTGCCCACACCAACCACGAGTGTTTATTACATTAATCAGAAAAGTTGTACTTTAGACTTTAACAATACAGTGCGTGATTTTCTCCTGTGATTGCATTGATCAACTCCCTACATTCCCACCCACTTCCAATGCCACCTGGTAAAACTGGAAGCTGTTACGTGCTATTGAGAGTGGTTGCAGGTCCACAGAGACTTGGCAGTGGCACCAGAGTGCTTTGTGCCTTGTGTAGGAGGAGAGTAGTGTTTGTCATTTTAGTTACATCAGTATTACGTGTCAGCTATCAATGCACCAGAAATCATTACGTGATATCAAGCATTTCCTTATTGAAGACCCAGGGGAAGTAAAGTCTAATGCATATTGCAGTCCAAAGATGCTCTGAGTTTGCTCTGAACTATAAATGGGATGAGCTAAAGTGGCAATAATATTGTGAAATGGGTATATATTATGCTTTTCTCTGTGCTTTGCTGCATAGATGTATCGCTTTTTGTATGCCCGTGTAAAAGATAGCAGGTAGCTGCCATTAAACTAACAATAACATAATTGGTACGGCAACTATAGTCATTGTCAGCTGTGAAATCCTCATTACGGGCTTTGCCAAACCAAACCAAAGCACTGAGCTTTAAAGACCAGTCCAAATAACAGAGGAAAGTCAATACCACTCAAACCAATCTTCACACTATATGTGGCCAATAGTTCTTGCTCTCCCAATGACGTCTGCTTCTGATTTCTGGGCAGTAGTTTATTGGCAGCTGGAAGGATACTTATGTTGTGACAATGGGTTATAGCCATTCTGCTACAAACATAAAGGAACCGCTGCTGGCAAAGATTAAAGCTAAGATTAAAGGTGCATTCAGATCAAAGCCCAGCATAGAATGGCAGCTGAGCTTCCAACAATTACACCAAAGGACACAAAGTGCTGGAGAAACTCAGCCCGTCAGGCAGAATCCCTGCAGATCATGGAAAGGTGACACTTTGGGTCAAGACCCTCTTTCATTTTTTCCATTGATTACATGTGAGTCGATTTTGCTATTAGCAGCATTTTGAAGTAAAATGCCTCAGAAGGCAGTGGAGGCCAGTTCTCTGAATGCATTCAAGAGAGAGCTAGATAGAGCTCTTAAGGATAGCGGAGTCAGGGGGTGTGGGGAGAAGACAGGAACGGGGTACTGATTGAAAATGATCAGCCATGATCACATTGAATGGCGGTGCTGGCTCGAAGGGCCGAATGGCCTCCTCCTGCGTCTATTGTCTATTGTCTATCGTCTATTGTCTAAATATGACTCTGACAACCTGGAAAGATTCTCCCTCGGGTTTCTGCTGTAAAATGGACACATGCACAATGCAACATCTAAAAAGGCCATTCCTCTCCAGCGATTTTGCTGCAGTCTGTTGAAGTTATAATGGGAGAGACTCTGCAGAATATCTCCATTGTAATGTTATCTCCTCCGTACACCATTATTTGATTTCATGCCCTTCTACCACCTGCATGCCTTTTCCATCCCATCAGGGAGAAAATAGGGAAATGTGGCCAGTTCAGGTTTGTTCAGTCAAAATAACCTCATCCCTTTTTTCAGATCATCCTTTATGGAGTTCTCCAGTTCTTTACTTCATCATCAGTTTATTATCTGTACTCATTAAGAATGGTCATTTCCCCACACCATCCCACACACAAAAGGCATTTGCTTTAAACATTAGCTGGTCTCTCCTGCCACGGATGCTGAATGAGTTGACTTGTCCGAATGTGTTCATCCAGCATTTTCTCGTCTTGTTTCATACGTGTCAGTAAATTAAAAGCAAAATGTAGAAAAGCCCTCACTCCCTGCTTACTCAAATACAACAGAGGCTGAGCGAGTCAGGCAGTGGGAGGCATCAGAGGCACAGATTGAGCGACCAAGTTACACTCTGGCCATCCTCAGGCATTCTTATCATAATAGGGTAAAACCTCGACACGCAGCATCGGTAGCAGTACAAACATTTTGGCGTAAGTTAGCTCACTAACCTTAGACACAAAATGCTGGAGTAACTCAGCGGGACAGGCAGCGTCTCCGGAGAGAAGGAATGGGTGAGGTTTCGGGTCGAGACCCTTCTTCGGGCCTTCGATTTAAACCAGCATCTTTCCTACTCACTAACCTCAGAGTCCGGCCCACCGAATCCACGCCAACCATCAATCAGCCCCCACACCTGATCTAATTTATGCCCTATGTCCCAATTTACAGAGTCCAATTAACCTGCAAATCTGCACGTCTTTGGAATGTGGGAGGAAACCGGAGCACCCGGAGAAAACCCACGCAGGTCACGGGGAGAACGTATGAACTCCGCGCAGACAACACCCGTAGTCAGGATCGAACCTGGGTCTCTACCGCTACGCCGCTGTGCCGCCTAACTGTTCGCTCAGCGAGAAAACAGCACAGGCCAAGGTAGGAATGTTAGAAATAAAGTAAAGAATAGAAAGCTATGAATATTGTATACCGCGGGAAGTCTACAAACGCCAGGCTCTCTGCCAAATGATGTTTGTTCAGAACTTGTTGCAGTAATTATAGATGTGTGCCAAGCAGCACGTTCAAACATACTCCTATCCAGGCTTCTGATGAATACTTACGCTGCAGTAAGACACGGAGAAAAGGAGGCGGAGTGGGGACTAAATGTTGATTTAAACATCAGAGTGAGTCAAGACTGGGTTCCCTTTTCACATTTTCATTTGGAATATTCGCATGAGTTCCTAATCAGTTTTCTGTTCCCCAGCTCCATCTCCCAGCAAGCAACTTGGGAACTGCTCACATCACTTGAAGGAAGAAAGTTTCGCTTCTATATAGGAACCTAATTCAAAACATTGCTCAAATGCTTTAATATTTAAACAAAATGCTTTAAAGACCAAGAAAGAAGGGTGGCACGGTGGTGCAGTGGTAGAGTTGTTGCCTTACAGCTCTTGCAGCGCCGGAGACCTGGGTTTCATCCCGACTACGGGTGCAGTCTGTACGGAGTTTGTACGATACCCCCGTGACCGCGTGGCTTTTCTCCGAGGTCTTCGGTTTCCTCTCACATTCCAAAGGCGTACAGGGATGCAGGTAAATTGGCTTGGTAGTAGAGTAAATTGTCCTTTGTACGTGTAGGATAGTGTTAATGTGCGGGGATCGCTTGTCGGTGCGGACTCGGTGGGCCGAAGGGCCTGTTTCCACGCTGTATCTCTAAACTAAAACTAAATGAAATACTTCTGATGTCTGATCCCTGTTATCGTAAGATGATAGAATATCTGTTAGGCTTTGATAGTACTGGGAACATTATAATCTGGACTGACAATTTGTTATGAGGTACTTTGTGCAATTGGTAGAGATCGATTAATTCTAGGTCTCTCCTCTGTATAGCGGCTTTTGCATTAGGGTATAAGATCAGAACATGTTTGCTTCTGAATCATTCCCATCCATTGAGTGGGGAACACTCAATGCGCATCAATGTTACTGACATACATGATTCATCAGAAATGGTTCATTTCTGCAGGAACACCAATTGAGTGTGGAGGTGGTAAGTATTTCCATTATTCAAAAGGATAATATTCTTTCCAAAAAAACAAAAGGTTGAGCGGTTTTCTAACATCCAACATGAAACATTACAATAGGATGGTTTATAAATGTTTCATTATAACACACCAAGATCTTTTTTATGTTTGAGAGACTCTTCACAAACTTCTTTAAGCATCAACAAGATAAGTGCCTGTTACCAATTTTAAATAATAACATCGGTCTGAATCATGGCCTTTACAATTACCCATGGAATTGATTTCAGAAAACCCAACAATGTCACAGTGTGATTCCTACACTTTCAAAGGTATTTTATTGTCACGTGTACCAATTTGTCATGGCTACCGCTCGAGGTCGAGGATGATGGTGTACGTTCCGTCCCAGAACGAGGACGCCTGTGCGTGAGTTTGTTTAACGTGTACCTGATGTTGCACTCCAAGAAGCACCCGGTCCTTCACAAATCAATCAACTAATTCCAATGGCAAGGGAACCAAGACGATTGGAGCTGATAGATCTGTTGCAGCCTCCATCCGCCTTCACAGCCATTGAGTTCAAGATAACTTTGTCCGCCTGGTCCGCCGTTGAGGTCTTGTTGGTTGGATCATCCTTAGTCTGGACCCTCATCCTCGACCTTACCGCCATGGGTGGCCCTACCAGAAGATAGTGCTTCCGACGGCATCGCTCTCAGAATCATGGGGACACGCAAGCCTCTTCACCACAACAAGATGAACGATCTAAAGAGGGTGAACCAATTAAGGTACAGTAATATTCATATTACCATACAGCCATACTAAATAAAAGCAACAAGACACACAACTACATAAACGTTAACGTTAACACCCACCACAGCAGATTCCCCACATTCCTCACTGGGATGGAAGGCAATAAAGTCTAATCTACTTCCATCATTTTTCTCCTGCGGTCGGGGCAGTCGAACCATCCGCAGTCGAGGCGATCAAAGCCCCCGCAGCCATGATAGAAGCTCCCTCGTTGGGGGGGGGGGGCGAAGATCCCCCATCGCGGCGGTCAATGCTCCTGCAGCTTGGAGCTCCCGAAGTCGGTCTCTAACCAGAGACCGTGAGCTCCACGATGTTATTGTCCGCAGGCTCCCGCGGTTGGAGCTCCTGAAGTCGGTCCCCAGCAGAGGCCACCAACTCCCCGCAACTTCAGGAAAATGGAGTCGCATCCATCTATAGAATTTGATGCACCTTGTCAATTTATTTATATCTCGTTTCATATGTTTAGTTTAGTTTAGTTTAGAGATACAGCGCGGAAGCAGGTTCTTCGGCCCACCGAGTCCACACCGACCAACGATCCCCACACATTAACACTATTCTACACACACTAGGGTCAATTTCACATTTACACCAAGCCAATTAACCTACAAACCGGCACGTCTTCGGAGTGTGGGAGGGAACCGAAGTTCTCAGAGAAAACCCACGCAGGTCACGGGGAGAACGTACAAACTCCGTGCAGACGGGATCGATCCCTGGTCTCTGGTGCTGTGAGGCTGTAGCTCTACCACTGCACCTTCTGAGCATGTTAAAAGAGTACTTACCTCATGCCACGAATAGAACAAATATAGTTTGAAAGGTATGTGATGTTGCAAAATGACTGATGAAGTGGAGGGGAGGAGAGTCTGAGATGGCAGATCCTGGTCACTGAGGTAGAGTGAAGTGTGATTATCCATCCCTCAGAGGCACAAGCCATTGCCCTGTACTGGGACGCATTAACAATGACCACAACAAGGTGAACGATCCAAAGAGGGTGAATCAATTAAGGTACAGTAATATTCATATTACCATACAGCCATACTAAAAAAAGCAACAAGACACACAACTACATAAAAGTTAACGTTAACACCCATCACAGCAGATTCCCCACATTCCTCACTGGGATGGAAGGCAATAAAGTCTAATCTTCTTCCCTAAGTCTAATCTTCATCAGGTGTTAGCCTTCGTCTGTGCAAAGGAGCATCTGGAGAACCAACAAAGGGCCCTAACGAATAAGAAGAACTCCCAAGACTGGTAAGGTACTGCTTGCCACAGGTGGCAGGGTGGCACTGGTAGACCCAGTGCTTCTAAAGCTCCAGTGACCAGGGTTTGACCTCTGATGCTGCCTGTGTGGAGTTTCCATGTTCATTCTTCGTAACTGTATGGGTTTCCTGCAGGTGTTCCAGATTCCAGAAGGGTGTGCAGATGGGGAAGCTAATTGACTATTGCAAATTGCCCCAAATATAGATGAGCAGTAGGAGTTGAGGGGAACTGAGGGGAATGTGGGGAGAATGAAGTAGGGTTAATGTAAATAAGTGTTTGATGGTTAGAATGGACTTGGTGGGCTAAAGGCCCTAATCCTGTGCTGTGTGACCTCTTTCTTCAGTAACTGCTGCAGTGCATCTGGATATTGAGGATCTAGGCGATAATGCAGGAAAATAATACTGAGGCAGAATTTTTGCAATGATCTTGATGCCTGGCAGCTTGGAGGGCCAGATGGCAAACTCAGCTTAAATAATAATGCATAATAAATAGAAAATAGTCGGCAGATGTTCCCCATTCCAAGTTCCAGGGAATGGAAAAGGCAAGGGAAGAGGGAATCTAAGACGATTCCAAACTAACTCTCAATGTTAAGATGAATCAAGATTGATATTTTCTTTTTGCATGTCCTTTAGTGTTACCGAAATGATTTTAAAAGGTCTATTCTTTCAAGTGGTTAAGTGACTTAATGGTGGGAAGTTTTGGCTTTCTGGAATTCCGATCATGAAGACTTTAGACTTTAGAGATACCGCAAGGAAAGAGGCTCTTCGGCCCATTGAGTCCATGCCAACCAGCGATCACCCTGTACACTAACACTATCCTATGCATTAGGGACATTTTTACAATTTACAAAAGCCAATTAACCTACAAACCTGTATATCTTTGGAGTGTGGGAGGAAACAGGAGAAAACAAATGCAGTCACAGGGAGAAAATACAAACTCTGTACAGACAGCACCCACGGGCAGAATTGAACCCTGATCTCGGGCGCTGTAAAACAGCAACACAACCTCTGTGCCACAGTGTCGCACTGTCACACATTCTAAAACACTTTACAGCCCAAGAAATACTTGTCAAGTACTGTCACTATTGTACAACCTGCCTTCCATTGACTCCATCTACACTTTACGCTGCCTCGGCAAGGCCATCAGCACACTCAAGGACGAATCGCACCGCCCTCCCTCTTCTCCCCTCTCCCATCAGGCAAGAGGTCACAATTTAATTAGGGCAAGTATGTATGGATTTCCACCTTTCACCGTCCGGCGCGTCCTGAAATAGGCCGCGGGATTTTCTCCGCCCGGCGGGGGCTTCAATGTCGGGAGCCCCGACCGCCCCGATGTGGCAACTCCAACAGCCTGACCGCGGGAGAAGACGGCAGGGGAAGAGAAAAAGACATTCTGGCCTTCCATCACAGTGAGGAGGGACTGGAGGAGACTCACTGTGATGGATGTTTCTTTTGTTTGGTGTTGCTTTATGATTGTATGTGTTTTTGCATTTTTATTGATTATTCTTATTGGTCTTATTGTTGAACTGCGGGTAATTTTTCATTTCACTACACATTTATGTGTATGTGACAAATAAATGACTATTGACTGAGGGAATGTTGTGATTAACTTATAGTATAAGAAAATAACTGCAGATGCTGGTACAAATCGAGAAACTAGATTGGATTTTTTGAAGAGGCAATGGGTGCTTTCACCGAGGGTAGTGTGTTTTGTTTAGCCTATTTGGATTTTGCAACATTTTTGGAAATGTTTCCCACACAGTGGGCTGTTCAATGATGTAAAAGCCCATGGAATCCAAATAGGATCTAAAATTGGCTCAGTGGCAGAAAACAGAGTAAAGTTTGATGGCATAAAGTTGAATGGCACTGGAAATATTTCACTGGATTCAGTAGCTTAGTTTTCATTTAGTTTAGATATACAGCATGGAAACAGGCCCTTTGGCCCACGGAGTCCACACTGACAAGCTACCCCTGCACATCAATACTATCCCACACACCCACTAGGGACAATTTTTACATTTATACCAAGCCAATCAACCTACAAACCTGTACGTCTTCGGAGTGTGGGAGGAAACCGAAGATCTCGGAGAAAACCCACGCAGGTCACGGGGAGAACGTACAAACTCTGCACAGATAGCACCCGTAGTCAGGATCCAACCTGGGTCTCTGGGGCTGTCAGGCAGCAGCTCTACTGCTAAGCCAATGCTTGGTCCTTTCTTTTTCATGATGTATATTGGCGATTTAGACCTTAATAGGGGAGAAAGCTGACAAAGTTTCCTGATGATGCAAACGTTAACTGTGCGGTTGGCAATGAGAAGAGAAGCATTAAACTGCAGGAGGAGAATTTCATTTATTAATCAAAGCACAAAAATGGCAAATGAAATTTAATCCAGAGAGATGTGAGGTGACATATTTGAGGAGGATTATACAATAAATAAGAGAATATTTGATAGTATGGAGACACAGAGGGACCTTGGAGTACATGTCTACAGATCCTTCAAGATGATGGCAGGAGAGATAATAAAGTGGTTAAAAGGGCAAAGGGGATGCTTGCCTTTGTTAGTCAAAACATAAAAAGTAGTAGAGAGGTTATGCGAGAAAGCAAGTTGAGCAATAGCTTAAATGGAGGTTAAGTCAATGGATATTTTTAAGGCAGAGATTGATAGATTATTGATTAGTACAGGTGTCAGGGTTATGGGGAGAAGGCAGGAGAATGGGGTTGAGAGGGAAAGATAGATCAGCCATGACTGAATGGTGGAATAGACTTGACGGGCCAAATGGCCTAATTCTGCCCCTGGAACTTATGAACTTATGATAAGTTAAACTAAACTAAACTAAGCAATACGAAAGTAGACTAATCTAAGTGACTTCTCTACGAACCCAGGTAAAATTAGACCTGCCTTCGTCTTACAACATCTGCCATCTTAGCCCAGGAAGCGGAAAGACTCTGAGGATAATGTAAGAAACAAATGAAAAGTCAGTGGGATGAGAAGAACATAGAGATTCAGCATTGCTTGGTTGGGATGTGGTCGGGAGAATTACTTTCAATGCCATCCTTTCCAATTTCCAGTCTCAAAACATCTTCTGCAATAAACAACGAGAAAATTTACCCTCTTCCAATTTAACACTGGGATTCGATTGAAGAGCAGTAAATATCGGAACAACAATTATTTAAGGAACATCTGTGTAGCCCTATGGAAATTCGGAGTGATAAATCACACTGATAGCAATCTGGCAAGCAGGCGTGAAGAATGATTAATGCCTTAGCATTTTATGAAATGCTCCCAAATGCCTCATGAAATATACCGCAGAAGAAAATGATCTATTCAGAACATTTGTTTCTCCAAATTAGTCTTTTTTTCAGTAGATTAATTTATACCCTTTGCGAAAATTTGAGTTCAGGTTCCAAATAAGAAACATTAGCAAAAGAGACATTAGGGGCTAGGTTCCTGATGGTTTGTAAACATGGGGAATAAAGGCCATCATGCACCCACTCAAGTCCATGTTAGATACCACTTAATTTTTTTCACAATTTTTGCATTCATATATCCCTTTGTTATCACCTTTCCCACAGCCAACAATGGACCATAGTGGGCTCTACCATTTTTCGGTCATTGGTGCCAACTCTGATTTGTTCTGAATCTTATTACACCTCTAGTTTCACTCTTCCCCGACTCTCAGTCTGAAGAAGGGTTTCGAACCGAAACCTCACCTATTCCTTTTTTTCTAGAGACGCTGCCTGGCCCGCTGAGTTACTCCAACATTTTGCATCTATCTTCCATGTTAGATAAGATGGATCTGCATTAGAACATTGAGCATTAAACATAGAACAGTGCAGCACAAGAACAAGGCCTCTGGCCGACAATGCCCCTGCCCATAGTAATGCCAAGACCGTCTCTTATCTACCTGCACATGATCCATGTCCCTCCATTGCCTGCACATCCGTGAGCCTATCCAACAGCCTCCTAAATGCCACTATTGTATCTGCCTCAACCACCAACCCGGGCAGCGCATTCCAGGCACCCACCACCCTCTGTGTAAAAAGTTGCACAGTAAAAGTTCCTTTGTATGAAAGAACCAGGAAAAGCTCAATCACCTGACAAGACCCACTAATGTGAGACATCTTACCCACTGAGGTGAAGTGCCTAACTAATTCCTCCCAGAATTATTTACTTGGAATTGTCGGACTTGTAATCCCATTCTCATGAGCAGAAAAAAAGTGCCAAGAAGGGTCTCGACCCGAAACGTCACCCATTCCTTCTCTCCTGAGATGCTGCCTGTCCCGCTGAGTTACTCCAGCATTTTGTGCCTACCTTCAATTTGAACCAGCATCTGCAGTTATTTTCCTACACAAGATGCTTGGAGATGACAGCTCCAGGTTTAACTTGTTTACTTTCACTCAGAATGAGACTGAGGGGGAAATTCCCTGCCTTGGTTGAAACAAGGAGGGCAGGCATTGATAATCACTCATCCACCGACAAGGCACCTTGCCGCGTACCGAATGCCCAGCACTGACATGCACTCAAAGCCAGTTAAATTATGCATCTGGAGACCAGATAACAGGCCTGGATAGAGTGGGTGTAGAGAGGATGATGCTATCCAGAGATGCTGCCTGAGTTAACACCAGCATTTTGTGTCTATCTTTGGTGTAAACCAGCATCTGCAGTTCCTTCCTGCACATTTTATTTATTGCAACGTACATTTTATCCAGATTTTTGCCATTCGAGTTACCACTGAACCTAATGACGTCTGCAACCTTCTGATGAAGTCGCTTCGTTCGTTCTAAAAATACACTGAAGAGATGGAGAGGCGTGAGACAGGCCAGACTACATTGCACATTAATCTGTAACACACAGTTGATTGCATTGTCTGTCGGTTCAATTATTAGCTAACATCGCAGGTGGTTTCTCCAGGGCAGCAGACTGTTGTCTCTTGTGATACAGTTTTGGAAAGATATTAAGACATGCTACCACGTCTTCCATTGAACAGCATTTGAACCCAACACTGGTTTAAGGCAGCCAGTCGCCTGACTAGATTGTAATACTGTGCTTGCCCAACATCAAGTCAAGTCAAGTCAAATTTATTTGTCACATACACATACTCGATGTGCAGTGAAATGAAAGTGGCAATGCCTGCGGGTTGTGCACAAAAATAATTACAGTTACAGCATATAAATAAAGTTAATAAGTTACTAAACATAGCACAAAAAGTGTCGACAAAAATTTAGTCTCTGGGGTTATCAAAGTTGACAGTCCTGATGGCCTGTGGGAAGAAGCTCCGTCTCATCCTCTCCGTTAGATGTGAGCGATGGACAATGTGGCTGATCTTGCAGATACATCGTAGAGTCATAAGTTCATTCAGTATGTCCACAACTGCCATCAAGCACCCATTTATATGAATCCCTCTTTATTCACCCCCCTATAGGGGCGGCGCGGTGGCGCAGCGGTAGAGTGGCTGCCTTACAGCCCCAGAGACCTGGGTTCGATCCTGACCACGGGTGCTGTCTGCACGGAGTTTGCACTTTCTCCTTGTGACCACATGGGCTTTCTCTGGGTGCTCCGATTTCCTCCCACACTTCAAATATGTACTGGATTGTAAGTTAATTGGCTTCGGTAAAATTGTACTCTGTCCCTTGTGTGTGTCGCATTGTGTTTAGTGTCCGAGGGTCGCTGGTCGGCTGAGTCTCTAACTTCAGCTCAATTGTGCACCACATCTTTATTCATTTGAAACAGGATTTTATTGGAAGGAAGAAAACTGCAGACTCTGGTTTAAATCGAAGGTAGACACAAAATGCTGGAGTAACTCAGTCTGAAGAAGGGTCTCGACCCGAAATGTCACCCATTCCTTCTCTCCCGAGATGCTGCCTGACCCGTTGAATTACATAGAAACATAGAAACATAGAAAATAGGTGCAGGAGTAGGCCATTCGGCCTTTCGAGCCTGCACCGCCATTCAATATGATCATGGCTGATCATCCAACTCAGTATCCTGTACCTGCCTTCTCTACATACCCCCTGATCCCTTTAGCCACAAGGGCCACATCTAACTCCCTCTTAAATATAGCCAATGAACTGGCCTCAACTACCTTCTGTGGCAGAGAATTCCACAGACTCACCACTCTCTGTGTGAAAAAAAACGTTCTCATCTCGGTCCTAAAAGACTTCCCCCTTATCCTTAAACTGTGACCCCTGGTTCTGGACTTCCCCAACATCGGGAACTGCCAGCCAGTTCTCTATCCAGCATTGTGTGCCTACATTTTATTGGAAGGGTTGTGTTCAGGGTGTGAACCTGAGATGTGGTTCTACAGTAATGATGGGAGAAAGCCAAATGTGGCTTCACACGTGAAGAGTGAGTAGAACTTGGCAGTGGCTGGATAATATGTGGAATCTTCTCACGTCTTTTGCTTTAAAAGACTTAATTTCCCACGTGTGCCATTTGGATACTTGTGGTTCTGTTTTTGACGTTTGAGATGCAATTGAGATGAACAGAAATCTTGTGTCCCAGCCGAAGCTCCGCTATGAATGGGCACTACTTTCTTGCTGTTTCTCTCTTCTGTTATAGTCACCTTTATTGTCTAATCACCAGTAGATATTATTGAGTGGGTCGGGAGGTTTTCAGATGGCCCATGGGGCAGCTGCTGGTGTCTGATCTCTGAGAGATCATGGCTTTTTTGAGAGGTCAATCTACTTTCTTGTATGACCCCCAATAACAGCATGCTAATGAGGGAGTTAAAACTCTAGCAGGTTACATTCCAGTCGCTGAATGTAGGGATTCTGTTATGTGTTTCTCTACATACATGTTCAACATAAGAAGGCAGCGTGCCAACTTAGATATAGGTTGTACAGTATAAAGCTTTTGCTTTTGAGCTTTCCAATGAAATCAGATAATACTATACATAAATACAATCAAGCCAATTTCAAGTACAATAGATGGAACAAAGGGGAAGATACAGAGTGCAGACTATAGTTGTCAGCATCGATGCACACCACTGAGTTTCATTTCTCTGACAATAGCTGACAGCAAGGTCTAGCCACGTTGTTGATTAGCTGCATGCTTCAGAGAGTGCTAAAGATGACAGGAACTAACAAGGACAGTTTATTCTCCGCTGTTATCAGGCAACTGCACCATCCTACCTCAACCAGAGAGCAGTCCTGAACTACGATCTACCTCACTGGAGACCCTTGGACTATCTTTGATCGGACATTACTGACTTTATCTTGCACTAAACGTTATTCACGTTATTCCCTTTATCACGTATCTGTACACTGCGAACGGCTCGAATTTAATCATGTATTGTCTATCTGCTGACGGGTTAGCACGCAACAAAAGCTTTTCACTGTACCTCGGTGCATGTGACAATAAATATATAAACTAAACTAAACTAAACTTAGGTTGGCTCTGCTGCTTAAAGCTATTCAGCACCTCCTAAAGAGGCCCAATGTTACGGCCCTTAAAACTGTGAAAAAGAGTACAATACAGACCTTGGGGCAGGAGGCAGAAGTGAGGAGAGTCACGTCTTTGCCATGGGATACTGAACACACACTTAGTAGGCAGTGGGGTAAGATAACTCTCTACATCGTAGAATCAAGGCCCCCTAGCCAGAGGTGATGCTGTAAATGAGTCAATCACCACACACTGTTCAAGTCAGTGAATACACCTTCAAAGGCATATCCCACCAGTTGGGCAGCACAGTGGCGTAGCGGTAGAGCCACTGCCTTACAGTGCCAGAGACTCGGGTTCAATCCTGACTACGGGTGCTGTCTGTGCGGAGTTTGTACGTTCTCCCCTTGACCTGCGTGGGTTTTCTCCGAGAGCTTCAGTTTCCTCCCACACTCCAAAGACACACGGGTTTGTGGGTTCATTGGTTTGGTATAAATGTAAAATTGTCCCTAGTGTGTGTAGGGTAGTGTTAATGTGTGGGGATCGCTGGTCGGGACAGACTCAATGAGCCAAGGGGCTTGTTTCCGCGCTGTATTTCTAAACTAAACTAAATTAAAACTATTTGATGCCGGGCAAGGGAGATTGGAGTGGAATCATTTATCTGTACTTAGACGGCTTGAGTAACCTCCTTTTTGCATTAATGGAAGGAAAACTACGAGATTAAGGGGTTGGACACATTAGAGGCAGGAAACATGTTCCCAATGTTGGGGGAGTCCAGAACCAGGGGCCACAGTTTAAGAATAAGGGGTAGGCCATTTAGAACGGAGATGAGGAAAAACTTTTTTCAGAGAGTTGTGAATCTGTGGAATTCTCTGCCTCAGAAGGCAGTGGAGGCCAATTCTCTGAATACATTCAAGAGAGAGCTAGATAGAGCTCTTAAGGATAGCGGAGTCAGGGGGTATGGGGAGAAAGCAGGAACGGGGTACTGATTGGGAATGATCAGCCATGATCACATTGAATGGCGGTGCTGGCTCGAAGGGCCGAATGGCCTACTCCTGCACCTATTGTCTATTGTCTATTGTCACAGTATGTGGAGAAAGGAACTGCAGATGCTGGTAAATGCCGGAGATAGACACAAACTGCTGGACCCTTTACTGCACCCTTTCCAGCTTAATGACTTCCTTCCTTTAGCTGGGCGACTAGTACTGGGCATAATACTCCAAATGTGGTCTCACCAACAACGTACAGTTGTAACATGACATTCCAACCTGTCTTCCTTGATGTTCTCCTATCCCCCCATACTATACCCTTAAGTAGAAGGGGATCAGTAGAAATGTTTCTTCCTCCGGCTTCACATTTCATGCACTTTTTGCCTTTTCATCCCTGGCCTTTGTCCAACCATCTCCCATTCCAAAATCCACCTATCACTTGCCAGACTTTGTCCCACCCCCATCACCCATCCAGCTTTCTCCCTCCAACACCACCCCCCCCCCCCCACAATCAGTCTGAAGAGGTGTCACGACCTGAAACGTTATCTTTCCATGTTCTCCAGAGATGCTGTCTGACAACCACTGAGTTACTCCAGCACTCTGTCTTTTTTTTGTAAACCAGCATCTGCAGTTCCTTGTGTCTACATTCTCCTGCACTGAATACCATGCCTGACAAGGGCAAGCCTGCCAAACACTTTCTAAATCACCTGTTCTACTTTGCAAGGCCTCTCTTCATCCCCCAAGCCACTCTAAGGGATGCCCTAAAAAAAAAAAAAAAATTACTGGACAAACCTAATAGTCAGGCAGCATCTGTGGAGGAAAGAACGTCCTTTCCCTTCACACATGCTGCCTGTCCCATTGAATTCTTCTAGTATCTGCAGTCTCTTGTGTGCGTACTAAAACCCATCTGGGAGTGATTGTTTTCTGTAGAAACCTAAGATCAGAAAATTCAGTCTTTCTTCCTTTTCAGTAGACTTGCTAACTTAACTCACAAAAGCTGCAAACATAAGCAGATTCATGTGTAGGAAGGAACTGCAGATGTTGGTTTAAACCAAAGATAGACACAAAGTGCTGGAGTAACTCAACGGGCCAGCACTTCTCTAATTTGAGGTAACTTACTAGTTGAGTTGGATCATATCCAAAATATTGTTATTTTCCTTTCAAATGCCTGATATTTCTGAAATAAATGTACCTTGGTAGATATATGTTGGAGCAGTAGCGACACTATTTTCTTTTGGCCATTTCCAGCAAAGTCATAAAAGGATTTGGACAAAATTCGGAGATTCATTCATGCCTGTGAACATTTATCTTGTACTTGCTTTCTATTTACCATCTGACCACTGGCTCACTTTGCCGGCTGAACCTGACAAATCTCTGCCTCACTGCTGCAAGCTAATCTTTAGTTCTTTCTTTGGATTAAAGTGATGGAAGTGTGGAACCCCCTGTGATTGTGAGGGAAGAGGGCCCTGGTCTTCCTGAAGGTGCCCTGGCCATCGTCTCACCCTGGGTCTATGGCCCACAGATCACGTACGCTGCTCGGGAAGGAGGGTACGATGACACCAATTCCAGCGTCACCATTGAGTTTAGTTTAGAGAAACAGTGCGGAAACAGGCCCTTCGGCCCACAGAGTCCGTGCCAACCAGCGATCCCCGCATATTAACACTGTCCTACACACACTAGGGCCAATTTTTTTTACATTTGCCAAGCCAAGTCTTTGGAGTGTGGGAGGAAACCGAAGATCTCGGAGAAAACCTACGCAGGTCACGGGAAGAAAGTACAAACAGCACCCGTAGTCGGGATCGAACCCGGGTTTGCGGTGCTGCAAACGCTGTAAGGCAGCAACTCTACTGCTGCACCACCATGCCTCAATTTGTGCTGCAAAAGTTCAAATGCTGTCTTCAAGGGACAAGTCCAGACCAGAAAGCAGACACAAAATGTTGGAGTAACTCAGTGGGACAGGCAGCATCTCTGGAGAGAAGGCATGGGTGACATTTTGGGTCGAGACCCTTCTTCAGACGAGAGTCCAGAGCAGAAGATGTGTAGGAAGTAACAGCAGATGCTGGTTTAAACCATAGATAGACACAAAGTGCTGGAGTACCTCAGCGGGACAGGCAGCATCTCTGGAGAGAAGGACACAAAGTGCCTGTCCCGCTGAGTTACTCCAACATTTTGTGTCTAACTATAGCGCAGAAGGTGGATTGGCATAGATGAGAGGACCACATATGCATGGGTAAGGTGTCAAGTGGCTTGTGCACAAGGTCACCAAGATGGAAGAGTCTGTTTCCAGCTTTCTGTAGAACATGGAGAGAAATCTCTCTAATATGGACCCTCCTTTGGACCACTGTGGACAGGATGAAATCTCTTCTGATGACTGCCATGGATGCTCAAATGGCTGACTCCTCAAATATCCATATCCCAACTCCTACGTTGGCCATAGAGGAGAGGCTCTCTTTGTCTCTTCACTGCTTGCTGCCCCACCACACACAGTATCAAATCAGATCTACCTCTTGCTACAATCTCAACATCTCAGGCCTGCCCCACCACTTGACTCCTGGTCACTCAACAAGACCCGTGTGAGAGTCCAGTGACAATTTCAATCTCAATCAGAAACTGTTGTTTGGGTAGCAGCCAGGTAATACAAACAAGAACCTGTCTACATTTTGGGATAAGAATATATCCTTATCCTGGATGAATACACGTCATTATTGCATGGAAAACCATCTCTCAAAGCATCAGTAAAGAAGGCGGTTTGTGTGCCTGGACCCCTCCCAAGGTAGGGGGGGGGGGGAGAGGGGGGGAGGGGGAGAGGGTGGGGGGGGGGGGGAGGAAGGAGGAGGAGGAGGAGGAGGCAGGGGGAGGATGATGTGGGAAGGAGGAGGAGAGAGTTCACGTTAACATTCTTGAACAACTTGCAGCCAAAGCAACTTCCAATTAAATGGCACCTTTATTGCATGAAATGTCCCAATTTGTCCAGAACTTTGGGATGTGGGAGGAAACCGGAGCACCCGGAGGGATCGCATGCGGTCACGGGGATGGTGCGCAAACTCCACACGATCCAGGTGCGTGGCAGTGTGAGAGAACAGCTCTGCCAGCTTGTGCCAGTGTGCCAACACATCTTCACTCCACATTGTCTCCCCTGTTCAACATTGTAAAAGTTGATTGAATCTTTGCAAAAGCACAACATATCTTTCTGCCTTATTGATAAACTGCACATTAATTTACATTGATTTTGTCCAGTTGTTACTCTGGAAGACTCAGAAGTTCTCTTCCACTTATAATACAATACAATATACAATACAATATATCTTTATTGCCATTGTACAGGGGTACAACGAGATTGGGAATGTGCCTCCCATATGATGAAATAAATCAATTAGCTAATCAGTATAAATTTATATAACCCAGTGAAACAAAATTAGAAACAGATTTAAAACCGTATAAAGTTCAAGTAGATCTGTGCCGGTTCACTGTGCGATGTGACCATCCGGCTCAGCAGGACCGGTTCATGGCAGCTATGGCCCTGGGGATGAAGCTGTTCCTGAGTCTGGAGGTGCGGGCGTAGAAGGCCTTGTATCGTCTGCCCGATGGTAGAATTTCGAACAGGCTGTTGCAGGGGTGTGAAGAATCTTTGTGAATGCTGGTGGCTTTTCTGAGGCATCGTGTGTTGTAGATGTCCTCCAAGGCTGGTAGCTGTGTTTCGATAGTCTTCTGAGCTCTATGGACTACCCGCTGAAGAGCTCTCCTCTCTGCCTCCGTGCAGCTGAGGTACAGTTACTTTTAGGGCGGATTTTTTCCACGATCTTCACAATGGATCATTCTGGAGAGAAAGAATGAAGTGTGGACCTAAGGAGCAACTTCCCTCTGCAGACAGACAGCGGTCACATCTGACGAATCACATATGAAATTGATTGTGCGATTTGTAACACAAATTAGCTCCATAAATCCAGGATGAAACTTCTGAAGTAACCACCAGCTATTTTCCAGCAGATTTCAATAACAAACTTTACCGCTGTATAATCAAGGCTTTTGATAAGGGCATAAGGAGGAAAGTCTGAGTCTCAAAATTGTGAGAGCCCATCATACACACCATGCATTGTCTTTCCACCACTGGCTGGGTTAGCTTTTCACTGTACCTCAGCACACGTGACAATAAACTAAAATGAACTGAGATCTGCAGATTGGAAAGTAGGCAAACAGCACATGTGAAAATATGTTATTTTCTGCTTCATTACATTGTGAATTAGATAAGAACAAAACTGACTACGATGTAGGAAATAACACTATGGACAAAACCTTCCTGGTAAAGCAGTATTCAGCACTTGGCAGTGGAGCAGTCTGTCCTGGGGATATTTTTTTAAATGTCATTTTAAGCATTTATTTTTTGTTTGATGATTTTACTGTGAAATTGAGTTTCGGTCTTAATCCATTTTGAATGTTAGACACATTCACAGAGGCTCCATCCGTGTAACAGTTTCGTGATTCAGTGAACTCGAAGGTGTCATTTAACCAGCTATCAAAGCAGTTCTGGGCAAAGATACTAGAAGAGCAAGATGAACCACTCCTCAAAATCGGCTATACTGAAGTGTAGTACGCAAAGGAGCGTAACGTCCACCATTTCAGTAAGCAAAACCCGCCGTTCGCTCTGCCTCTCGCAGTGTAATCAGTGTTTTGGGGAACAGTATGTGTGATGATACCATAAAAATGCAGAACATATCTCATCTATCAATTCACAGATTTTTGTTATTTTTCTTTTTAAATGTTTCTGCAAGTTTCTGCCTCCTAAAGTGGTGCCATGACATACTACAGTTTTTAGGGTCGAGTGGTCTATCTTGCTCTGCTCTATTACCTTGCTATTGTCATTTGATAAAGCTGCAAAGGGGCTCACAAATTAACTTGTCCCATCTCACCAGAAGAAGTTCATGCTGGAAAACTAATTCAAGATTTTTTTTTAAAAGCCACAAAGTGCTGGAGTAACTCTGCAGGTCAGTCAGTATCTCTGGAGAACATGGATAGGAGACTTTTCAGGTCGGGAACTTCTTCGGACTAAATGCGACTAATGGGTGGCAGGTGACGAAAGCTGGAAGAGAGGAGGGCAGGACAAAGCCCAGCAAGTAATAGGTGGATACAGGTAAGGGGGGGGGG
The DNA here is from genome assembly GCF_053455715.1 of Rhinoraja longicauda. NCBI lineage: Eukaryota > Metazoa > Chordata > Chondrichthyes > Rajiformes > Arhynchobatidae > Rhinoraja > Rhinoraja longicauda. The sequence continues at coordinate 31,088,515 of NC_135973.1, read as the reverse complement.
GGGGGGGGGGTGGGGTTGGAGAGGCAGATAGTTGGACAAGGGCTAGAGATGAACAGACAGAAGGTGTAAAGCAAGAGAGAAGAGGTGCGAATTGTGAAGCCAGAGGAATAAATGTCGGTGGAAGGAGAGGGGGAGGAGAAAAATGGGTCCAGGTGAGGCACAGGGGAGGGAGAAGGTGGGGGCGAAGGGGGGGAAAGAAGGGAGCGGGTTTGTAAGTTACCTCGGGCCAGCAACTCAACTAGATCTGGCCTTCTCTCCAGCAAACGCTTATTTAGATGCAGGGAGGATTTTCTCTATGTTCTACAAAGTAATTTTTTCAATTACTTATTGCGTGCATTTTACAATTCCACACGTTTAACAGAGTAGCTCCAGGCCAATTTAATTTCCTACCTGCACAGAGACAGTGATTTGTTAATTGAAGGTTTACAAAGAGCAACAAGATCGGGATATTTTTCCTACACTTATTCCTGGATAGATCAAAGAGAATACAAGGTGACAGGACCTCCTGTACATGGAAGCCTGCCTGATCTTCCACCATTTGCAACAATGCGATTCGGTCAATCTGAATGGAGAAGTAGCAAACATTGGTTTATAGATTTCAAAACAAAGTTCCAAGTGTTCCAACTTACTTGTGTCATGTCATCTGTATCTCAAAGGCACTGACAGATATGGTATGTATGACTATTAGGACAACAACAAACAGAAGTATTTCCCATTAGGTAATCGGATTACCTTTTGGGGAAAGGCCTAATGTATCAATTATTCCTTCGTAGCGTTAGGCAAGAGACAAAGGACAGCAGGTTCCTTGTAGAAAGTGATGGAGTAATTCAGCAGGTTGGGCAGCATCCCTGGAGAACATGAATAGTTGACATTTCAGGTACAGACCCTTTTGATCTCCAGACATGCTGCTTGACCTGCTGAGTTCCTTGCCGAGTCACATACCTTCCTAACTTTGCTATTTCTACTTTGTTGCTGTGAATAAATATTGGAATTCCGTGTCCAAACCTCTTCGCCACAGGGACAAAGCAGCCCACCATCAAGGGCAGTTCATGACAAGCAATAATCAACAGCCTTCTCACCAGTGCCCATCTTCCATCAATAAATTCCCCTTTGAAAGTTTCTTTCAGACAATGCAGCAGATATCAACTCAATTTACAGTCTACTGCCTTCCTACCAATGGAGCTATTTATCACTCAACAAGACGTATATTCCTGCACACAATTTTAATGGTATAGCATGAGTCATTCCAAGACAAAAACAATGTCTCAGCCTTATCTAAATGTTCAGTGAACTGTGGGATGTTCTCTGTTTTGACTTGTAGGTAATGACGCTTTAATAGTTTTCATATTGTATAAGGCAACCCAGAGGCTGGTGAATGGTAGCCTCTGTTCTTCCGCAGCTACCTCAGGAATGCAAGGTGAATGATTTTCCCCTTCCTACCCATGTTATCAACAGGCCAGTATTTTTAGATTTTTAGATTTAGAGATACAGCGCAGAAACAGGCCCTTCGGCCCACCGGGTCCACGCCGCCCTGCGATCCCCGCACATTAACACTATCCTACACCCACTAGGGATCATTTTTACATTTGCCCAGCCAATTAACCTACATACCTGTACGTCTTTGGAGTGTGGGAGGAAACCGAAGATCTCGGAGAAAACCCACGCAGGTCACGGGGAGAACGTACAGATCGGCGCCCGTAGTCATGATCAAACCTGAGTCTCCGGCGCTACATTCGCTGAAAGGCAGCAACTCTACTGCTGCGCCACTGTGCCGGGTCTTGAACCACTGCAGTACCTGCAAGAGGTTGATCCCAAGTATTTAATACATAGAACAGCCCAGAATTGCTTATTCCCCATTTCTATTCCCTATGGCAGAATGAGAGATGACATTAACCTCAATGGTTGACTCTTTCCTCTATATCTCTCACTGCCCCCCTCCCCCCCCTCCCCCCCCCCCCACCCCCACCCTCCCCCCCCCCCCCCCCCCCCCCCACCCCCCCCCACCCCCCCACTCCCTGCTAACTAATGCATTTACAATAATTTCAGAAGTCAATCTGCTGATGATCCAACGAGATCCAGCTACCGGCACTGATCAAACTCCTCTTCCAAATTCTTCATTTGTACTGGTGTCAGGAGTTATGGAGAGGAGGCAGGAGAATGGGGTTGAAGCAGAAAGGTAGATCAGCCATGAACAAATGGAGGAATAGACCTGATGGGCTGAATGGCCTAATTCTGCCCCTACAACTTCTGAACTCCAACGCCCTTGTGGTCGAGTGTCTTACGTTTAAGATAGACCCTTGCCATTAGCTGTATCCACAGTTTCCCCAGACTAAATGTGTAGGAAGCAGCAGCAGATGCTGGTTTACACCGAAGAAAGACACAAAATGCTGGAGAAAACCAGCGGGCCAGGCAGCATCTCTGGAGAAAAGAAATAGGTGACGTATTGGATTCCGACCCGATACGCCACCTATTCCTCTTCTCCACAGATGCTGCCTGACCCGTTGAGTTACTCCAGCATTTTGTGTCTAACTACAGCTTCCCTGTTGATTTTTTCACAGAGGTTCACACGACTTCCCTTCCTTGGCCTGAACATGAAGCCAGATTAAGCCCCCCCCCCCCCAGCATCATCATCCTTCCCCACAGTCCCTTTGTCTGACTGAAATTTTGTCTCACTCTAACGTACAGTTTTAATGCACTGAACAGTCACAATTGGGAAATTATAATTCCAACACCTTCCCCATCTCCTGCCTATGAATGGCACCATCTTAAAATCAATTGCTTGACGTGATTGCCTGACTCGATTAGTCGATTGTCACCGACAAAATTTCATTCCATTTCAACCTTGTTCCTCAACAGGGTGTCTTAATGGAAATAGTTGTCAGTGTTTTGAAGAACTGATAAATGGGTTATATTTCAAAAACAATCTGACCATTAATATGTCCAAAGACTTTGACAATTAATCTAGGTCTTTTGGAGATAAAGTTGATACTGTCAAGTGGATTTCAATGTCTTATGAATAGTGAAAACCACAGGGGCTCAGAAGAAAAGAGATAGTTAGACTTCAGCAAATGTTGTCTCCCTTCTCTCATTGCTGGGAAATTACCTTTAATCAGGTTCAGAGAAGAGACCACAGAGTTATCTTTACTGGCCCTATTAATGTTGGTCCCCAAGCATTTGTGCAACAAAAAGAGTTCTTCTCATTCCCATGAGTAAGATCGGCCGGCAGGTTACAAGAAAGCGAGGGTTGTTTGAGGTGTTTGTCCAACATGTGATGCAGCAAAATCGAAATAGGTTAGGAAATTACTTCACAAAGAACTGTAGATAATGTATAACAGAGAAACAGGCCATTCAGCCCATCTGGTCCATGTCAATGATCTGGCGTCCTCCATTGTCAGAGTGAGGCCCAGCGCAAATTGGAAGAATAGCATCTCATATTTCAACACAAGTGTAGTTGTTGTTCAGAAGCCCCGCATTCCCGGGCTGAGCGGCGGCGGTGGCGAGGAGGGAAGTTTCACGTGTGTTTGTTGGTATTTCGCTGCGTTAGAGGGAGACGGGGCCGGGGAAGAGAGTGGAGGAGAGGCGCAGATCTCGCTGGCGCTGGGAGAGAGGGAGAGATGGAGGGAGCAGCCCTGCAAATGGCAGAGCTCCTTCACCGGACCCTCTGACACCTTCCCCCTCCCCGCGCTCCCGCTCTCACCCGCTGCTCCCTCTACCCCGACTCTCTCCCCCTCTCTCTCCTCTCCCTGGGGTGTGCGGCGGCAGCGGCAGCGAGGAGGGGTTTCCTTGGGCTTGTTGTTTGCGAGGTGGCGCTGTGATCTCTCGCTTTGTCCCGGCTCTGGGTTGGTGGCGATCCACTCTCCGGCGAACCTTCGCCGGCAGCTTCTGCCTCCAGTCCCTGCCGCCTAAGAGCTTGCTGCGGGCCGGATAAAATCTCGTGGCGGGCCGGATGTGGCCCGCGGGCCATAGTTTGGAGATCCTTGGGCATGAACTTTGACTTCTCTAACTTCAGATAGTTCCTCTGTCCCTCTCTTTCCCCTCCCCCTTCCCAGTTCTCCCACTAGTCATCCTGTCTCCTACTACGTCCTATCTTAGTCCTGCCCCCTCCCCTGACATCAGTCTGAAGAAGAGCCTCGACCCGAAAACGTCACCAATTCCTCCTCTCCAGAGATGCTGCCCGACCCGCTGAGTTACTCCAGCATTTTGTGTCTATCTTCATCCAACCCTGTGAGTTAAATCCAATATTTATTTCCTCTTGCCTTCGACGATGTTTTTTTATAATTAATTCTACGCGATAAACTTTAACCATGCCTCACGGTGTTGGATCCAATGTTCTAAATGGGACATGAATTAAAAATAGGACAGAATCTAGTTTCAATTACACTTCAACTGGATGGGATTAAAACGTCCCCTGCAACAATCCTAACTTAATTCTCAACTCATTTACAGGCGGAACATTGTTCACTGCCCATCAGTGTAACATTGCCTTGTCGTGCAGTTCATACAAAACTCACTCAGAGTGACTGATGGTGTAAAGGGAAATCACATGCAAGTGAAGCACGCCAGTCTTCATGCCTAAATGTGAAGCTGTGGGGTAAGGTTGTCAGAGTCAAATATTGTAATGTTGCTTCAGTTCAGTGGATGCATTCACATGAATGAAAATAAATATCAATGGCTAATTGGAAGCATTATTCATTTATTATACATTTAATATTGCTCTACAATTCATGAGTTTAAATCATCGTTTGGGATGAGTTACTGTTGGTGGTATTTTCGCCCGCCTATTGCCTACAAAATGGTTCCATTAAAGTGGGACGTTTCTGCGTTAAAGAGAAGGAAAAAAATGACCATAAAATCTGCCCACACAATTAAAGTCAGTTAAGAACCTCTATGATTGAGATTGAATTGTGATCCACTTGAGCGTAAAAAATTGGCACTTATTAAAAGCCACCAATCTTCAGAGTTACTGTAGAGGGCTTTGTATAATAGACAATAGACAATAGGTGCAGGAGGAGGCCATTCGGCCCTTCGAGCCAGCACCGCCATTCAATGTGATCATGGCTGATCATTCTCAATCAGTACCCCGTTCCTGCCTTCTCCCCATAGAACGTTATTTATCCCAGGAGGGAAATTGGTCTGCCAATAGTCATAAAACACAAGAAGATCCATGAAACATGAAATTAAAGTGACTAGTGGAAAGGATTGGGGATGTGGAAAGATTGGGGAGAGGGGTGGGGGGGGGGGGGGGGGGGAGGGGAGGGGAGTCAGTCCACCCCACAACAGAAGGGGGAGGTGTTGTACAGTTTGATAGCCACAGGGAAGAAGGATCTGTGGCGTTCTGTACTGCATCTTTGTGGAACCAGTCTGTTGCTAAAGGTGCTCCTCAGGCTGACCAGTGTGTCATCAAGTTTCACAATCTCCTTTTTATATATTACATCAGTGGTTAAAAGATTGGTTAACCTTATATCACGTTCAGCACAAACAATGTGGGCCGATGGGCCTACTCCTGTTCTGTACTGTTCTGCATTCTATGGCGCCACCCCCTACATACAAATTATTGAGGTAAACTTTGAAATTGCAACCACTGAAACTGCATTTCATTAATTGGTAGACCCAGAATGCTGGTGTAAGAAAATAACTGCAGATGCTGGTACAAATCGAAAGTATTTATTCACAAAATGCTGGAGTAACTCAGCAGGTCAGGCAGCATTTCAGGAGAGAAGGAATGGGTGACGTTTTGGGTCGAGACCCTTCTTCAGACTGATGTCGGGGGGGGCGGGGGGGGGGGCGGGACAAAGGAAGGATATAGGTGGAGACAGGAAGATAGAGGGAAAACTGGGAAGGGGGAGGGGAAGAGAAGGACAGAGGAACTATCTAAAGTTGGAGAAGTCGATGTTCATACCGCTGGGCTGCAAGCTGCCCGAGCAAAATATGAGGTGCTGTTCCTCCAATTTCCGGTGGGCCTCACTATGGCACTGGAGGAGGCCCATGACAGAAAGGCCAGACTGGGAGTGGGAGGGGGAGTTGAAGTGCTCAGATAGTTCCTCTGTCCCTCTCTTCCCCTCCCCCTTCCCAGTTCTCCCTCTATCTTCCTGTCTCCACCTATATCCTTCCTTTGTCCCGCCCCCCTGACATCAGTCTGAAGAAGGGTCTCGACCCGAAACCTCACCCATTCCTTCTCTCCTGAGATGCTGCCTGACCTGCTGAGTTACTCCAGCATTTTGTGAAATAAATACCTTCGATTTGTACCAGCATCTGCAGTTATTTTCTTACACTTACTGTTGGTTGTAGTCTGTTTGACTCTAGAGCACACATACTGGGGAAGCATGATTGGAAAAATGGCCATCATAGGATGTTTAGACTGAGAAAGTGAAAGTGCTGTAGGTACTGTGAATCTTTAAAACACTTCTCTCAGTGTTTCTTGGTGCGCACTGTTAAGGCCTTCAATAAACTGACTTGTTCGATAGACTCACCACTGGCCTACGAGCTGTTTTATTTTGTGCCTGTGCTTATCTGAGTAAAGCCAGATATAGGGTACGGGTCTAGGTATAGGTATTGCACAGAATAGCACAAAATCCCCTCCTACTCCTTCATTCTCAGTTTATTTTCCAGCTGCACAGAGGACTGTGGCAGAATGAGTCAGGGCGTTGGACACTACCCTGCTCGATATGCAGCCTGTGGCAGCAAGCCAGCTCCTTGTGCAGCTGTGGAACCCCGTGATATTGATAATCATGCCCATCTGGTAAAAGGTGCACTCACAATGTGAATGCTACCTCCAGTATCCAACACCCTGGAGATGCCTGCTAAGTAGGTGGTCAACTAATCCCTTGACCTTTTAGCACTACCCAAGACGTGTGATTGTAACTGTCCCAGCTGGTATAGAAAACCTCGATTATCTTCCAACTGGATTGATGGACTATGAACTGTAATCAGTGACATCTGATAATGACCTTGATCTCTGTTATCCACCATCCAGCTGTTTTAGCCCTTTCCTTTCTTGTGCAGGAACCTGCTTGCTCGTGCTTGTGCCTTGTGATCCTGTGGTGTCAACCTAATCAGACCACGCTGAGTCACAGTCAAACTATTTATAATGTGACATCAGCAAAATGATGCAGTCTTTGGACAATGTAAACTTACCAGGCTGCTAAAGAAGGCACATCAAAGCTGGCCTGAGGTTAAGCTGTGACTTTAGGGGGCAAAGCAGCAAGTTGGCCTTAACACAGTGCTGGGCACAGAGTGCTGGAGTAACTCAGTGGATCAGGGAGCTTCTGGGGAGGGGAGGGGAGGGGAGGGACAGGTGACATTTTGGGTCGGGACCCTTCCTCAGACTAATTGAAGATGGGGAGAAGGCTGGAAGAGAGGTGGGGAGGGTCAAAGCCTGGCAAGTGATGGGTGAGGGAGGTTTGATTGGGAGACGGGTGGGGTAAGTATCAAAAGCCAGAGGTGAAAAGGAGACAAAAGGATGTCAGGTAAGGAGAGAAGAGGAGTGACAATATAAAGCCAGAGGAAAGGATGTAGGTGGACGGGGAGGGGGAGGGGGAGGGGAAGGGGGAGGGGAAGAGGGAAAGAGGGGCCGGATATGGGAAGAAATGGGTGCACAGTCTGTTTCTAACTCGTATCTCTAAACTAAACTAAACTAAACATGTATGTGCACATTCTGCCCAGGACAGCCCTTGGTGCCCAACAGACAGTGAAGTGAAATTTCCTGGCCCATTTGAAACAAGTTCCTCTATTCCAATGCAATCAAATTAATGATGTTTGTAAATACAAGATTTTATATGGCAGTCACTATTGAATCTTTTCAGCTATGGTTAATCAGAGCTTGTTTCTGTTTTCCAACCTTTCTACATGTTTTGCCAATAAATGCAAAGTAAGGTAGCATGCTTTAATGACGACTGTCTAGTGGCTACAGTGTTATAGTCTCATCTGATTTAATTGGATAGCATGCTGGCAAAAGCTTTTTGCCATATCTTGGTACACAAGACAACGATAAACCAATACTAATACCAATAACATCACAAAGCTGGGTCTGCACATCATATTGGGGAGGTTTCGGAGCATCCAAGTGCTCTCCAAGCATTCCCTCAGTAGCCATTGGTCACCAGCGGAGTTTAAAATTATTCCAGCAGAGTATTAAAAATTGACATAGCAGGTTTCACAAACTGCTATTTTTCTACAAAGCTCTCCATCAGTTTAATGTGATCTGTAAATACAATTTCTACTTCTTTCCTGGATGAGCTAGGCTAAAGGGCCTGTTTCTGTGCTGTATAGCTCAATGAATCTCTGCATCGAGACACAGTGTGTATACATCTAACAAGGACTCTCCATTCCAAGGGCTGCACTGCGAACAGAGATATAGATAGATACACAGATAACAGCATACCCATACTTCAAAAGTACGCTCCAAATGAGCCATTCCACTCGCGATGAAGCCTTGTCACAGCAGTATTATAAATGACCAAGATTGAGTTCATACACTAAGTTTGTTTATATATTTTTACATTTACATTTAACGTTTCTATCTACATTTAGAAAGAGAAATTGGCTGCTTCAAGTGGGAAACGTGAATAATTCATCCCTGCATGGTAATGGTAAACTCAAACTTCGGATAAAGTATGATAAGTTACTGTGAACTCAGTCGTATACCTTACTCTTTCATGTACCTTTCAAAACATTGTGTGTACAAAAGAAAACTGCAGATGCTGGTTTAAATTGAAGGTAGACACAAAATGCTGGAGTAACTCAGCTGGGTCAGGCAGCATCTCTGGAGAGAAGGAATGGGTGACGTTTCGGGCCGAGACCCTTCTTCAGACTGTTTTTTTCAGACTTCTCAAAACATTGTTGTCAATAGACACTCCTAATGTTATCGACGCAGGAGGATGAGGGGTGATCTTATTGAGGTGTATAAAATCATGAGAGGAATAGATTGGGTAGATGCACAGAGTCTCTTGCCCAGACTAGGTGAATCGAGGACCAGAGGACACAGGTTTAAGGTGAAGGGGAAAAGATTGAATAAGAATCTGAGGGGTAACTTTTTCCACACAAAGCGTGGTGGGTGTATGGAACAAGCTGTCAGTGAAGGTAGTTGAGGCAGGGACTATCCCAACGTTTAAGAAACAGTTAGACAGGTACATGGATAGGACAGGTTTGGAGTGATATGGGCCGAAAGCGGGCAGGTGGGACTAGTTGGCCGGTGTGGGCAAGTTGGGCCGAAGGGCCTGTTTCCACACTGTATCACTCTATGACTCTATGACGCATGTAATACAATTCTAATTGAAGACATTGGGGATGGTTGACGTCAGCCATTGGTGGCCTAGCTAACATTCTCCTTTACTAAATCATGATAAAGACTGCAGAGTTCTAAAGTTTATGCATCTGGAGTTCAGATGGAGACCCCCTAAATCAGTTTCATATCCAAGACCTTTACAAAAGCCTATATAGATTAGAGCTCAATTTGGGATATACACTTTTGAGATGATGACAGAATCTTCTAATCATATCATTTCATATATATACAGCCGGAAACAGGCCTTTTCGGCCTCCAAGTCCGTGCCGCCCAGTGATCATGCGCTATTGCAGAGAATATTTATTGTTCAGCAATACTTGATGGGACTTAAGTTGCACCATGATGGCATTCATCTAATGTTTAAGATATTTTTGATACTGCAAAAGTAAGGTGAACTGATCCATTGGACTCCTGCAGTTTGTACATAACGTGCATTGAATGTTTGCGCAATGGGGCTGGTGAATTTATTCACACCAGTATATCCCCCTCCCTTTGTGAAAATCCACATCTTGATTTGACACCCTTTCAGAATGGCCCTGAATAGATATTGTCTCAGTGGCTCAGATTCACAATTGTGATACCATGACTATTGGATAATTATAGAGAACAAAAGTATGTGTTTATCATGGAGACAAGAGACTGCAGATGCTGGAATCTGGAGTTTCAAAAAAGTGCTGCATAAACTAACGGGTCAGGCAGCATCTGTGGAGGACATTGGACAGAAGATGTTGGGTGGCGGGCCCCTTGTTGCGATTAAATGAGCATCTGAACAACTTGCCCGATCCAAAATGTCACCTGTCCATTTCCAGTTTCAGTTTCAGTTTCAGTTTAGTTTAGTGTATTGTCACGTGTTCCGAGGTACAGTGAGAAGCTTTTGTTGCGTGCTAACCAGTCAGCAGAAAGATAATACATGGTTACAATCGATCCATTTGCAGTGGATAGATACATGATAAGGGAATAATGTTTAGTGCAAGGTAAAGCCAGCAAAGTCTGATCAAGGATAGTCCGAGGGTCATCAAAGAGGTAGATAGAATTTAAGAACTGCTCTCTGGTTGTGATAGGGTGATTCAGTTGCCTGATAACAGCTGGGAAGAAACTGCCCCTGAATCTGGAGGTGTGCATTTTCACACTTCTATACCTTTTGCCTGATGGGAGAGGGGAGAAGAGGGAGTGGCCAGGGTGCGACTCGTCCTTGATTATGCTGCTGGCCTTGCCGAGGCAGCGTGAGGTGTACATGCTGGGGCCCATTAAGTTCCTCCAGCGGTGTATTTCTTTGTGATTATCATTCCTGGTGTTTTATACAGACCATGAATTATGAAACGGTGATGGAACTCTTTCCCATCTTTGGAGATCTTGTTGTGAATTGCATCAAACATTCAAGAGGACAGCTTTCTTTTGGGATCATTGCAGCTCTGAATTGAAAGAGAGTGCATGGAAATTCCACTCTTAGAAGCACATTCCTAATGCAGAAAATCCCCTCAGAATCAAATTCAGTGAAATACCATAACCAAGTTTGTGGAGTAAGAACTATAACTGCTATATAAGATTTATGAAGGGAAATCCTCACGTTTTTTTTTCTGGAGAATGTATTAATTACAGGGCTACTTTATTTTTGGGTTAGGAGTGATGTGCATCTGAGAGTAATTACTCATATGGGTCCGACACAGATTATTACTACACTCATTTCTGCTAACTCTAGACTATTCACACTGGGTTTAACTAAAATCAATTCTTTATTCAATCAATGTTTGACTACATTAGAATGCAAGAATGAAGTATTGATTGCACAAATTAAGTCACTGGTTTTACCTCAATGAATAGGATAAATGGTTTTGGCTTTCAGGAAGTAATATATTTCCATGACACTTTTTCTGACTTCCACTTACAGCCTTCAACCAGAGAGCAGTGCTGAACTATTATCTAGGGGGAAAAAACTGCAGATGCTGGTTTAAATCGAAGGTAGACACAAAATGCTGGAGTAACTCAGCGAGTCAGGCAGCATCTCGGGAGAGAAGGAATGGGTGACGTTTCGGATCGAGACCCTTCTTCAGTCTGAAGAAGGGTCTCGACCCGAAACGTCACCCATTCCTTCTCTCCCGGGATGCTGCCTGACCCGCTGAGTTACTCCAGCATTTTGTGTCTATGTGAACTATTATCTACCTCTTTGGTGACCCTCAGACTATCTTTGATCAAGGTTTGCTGGCTTTACCTTGCACTAAACGTTATTCCCTTATCATGTATCTATACGCTGTAAATGGATCAATTGTAATCATGTATTGTCTTTCTGCTGACTGGTTAGCATGCAACAAAAGCTTCTCACTGTACCTCGGTACACGTGACAATAAACTAAACTAAACTAAACTAAACTAAACTAAACTAAACTAAACTAAACTGTTTGAGGTACAGGCATTTCAGGCATGAGGTACGGACCTTTCACCGTCCGGCGCGGCCTGGAACGTGGCAACTTCAACAGCCTGACCGCGGGAGAAGACGGCAGGGGAAGAGAAAAGACATTCTGGCCTTCCATCACAGTGAGGAGGTGACTGGAGGAAACTCACTGTGATGGATGTTTCTTTTTTTTTGTTTTGTGTTGGTTTGTGGTTGTGTAATTGCTTATTTTATTGCTCTTACTGCTGGACTGTGGGTGACGAAATCACGTCCAAAAGACTTGTTTTTTTTGGATGACAATAAAGGTAATTCCGATTCTGATTCTGATTACTGCAACACTGGAAACAGGTCAACTGCTACCAGCATAGCCAGATCCCCATGTGACAATATGATACTGACTAGTTAATCTGGTTTAGTGATGTTGATTGCTGGATTCACCAGGGCACTGGAAAATACCAACCACCATCACCATCTCCCTTCCTCCTGTCTCCTGTGAGTGAAGATAGTTCCTTAGTTTAAGTTCTCAGTTACACAACTGTGGCAAGTAAGTCCCTCGGTAATACAAAGCAATGCCAGCCAACAGATTGTGCTCACATTGGCTAGCACATAAGAAAGGCCTGCCAGCTCCTGAGAGTTGGGCCACCGGGTGGCATGGTGGCTCAGCGGCAGAGCTAATGCCTTACTGCTGTTGACCCAGGTTCAATCCTGACTACGGGTGCTTGTGTGTACGGAGTTTGTACATTCTTCCCGTGACCTGCATGGGTTTTCTCTGAGATCTTCGGTTTCCTCCCACATTCATAAGGTCGTAAGTGGTTAGGAGTAGAATTAGGCCATTCAGTCTATCAAGTCTACTCCACCATTCAATCGTGGCTGATCTATCTCTCCTTCCTAGCCCTATTCCCCTGCCTTCTCCCCATAACCTCTGACACCTGTTCTAATCAAAAATATATCTCTCTCTGCCTTAATAATATCCACTGACTTGGCCTCTACAGCCTTCTGTGGCAAATTCCACAGATTCATCACCCTCTGACTAAAAAGAAATGTCTCCTCATCTCCTTGCTAAAAAAACGTCCTTTAATTCTGAGGCTATGACCTCTAGTCCTGGACTCTCCCACCAGTGGAAACATCCTCTCCACATCCACTCTATCCACTCCAAAGACGTCCAGGTTTATAGGTTAATTGACTTGGTATAAATGTAAGTTGGCTCTAGTGTGTGTAGAGTAGTGTGCAGAGATCACTGGTCGGCCCGGACTCGGTGGGCCGAAGGGCCTGTTTCCGCGCTGTATCTCTAAACTAAACTAAATTGCAAGCCAATGCAGGGCTGACACTGGGTGCAGTAGTGACCACACCAACACTCGCGCGAGGGTGAACTCACAGGGTATGTTTTACTCACAGAGACAAGAATGTTTAGGACCATAAGGGGGCGCTGTCCCTCGTTGTCAGACCGCATGTGCCACGGGTCTGGCGATCTCGGGCTTGTCCCGGCAGCTCAGTCCTGGTCTGAAAGAGGAGGCATGACTACCTCAGGCTTCTCCCTGCAGTTCACCCTAGCCTCGACAGGAGGCGCTGGCAGTCCCAGGCTTATCCTGGCTGCTCAACCTTGGGGCTTGAAGAAATGGCACTGGCTGGTCTCCGGATTACCCTGGAAGTTCAGTCTTTGCCTCTGTGTGTGGCCGCAGTCCCTGTGAATAAATACCTTTGTTTTGTACCAGCATCTGCAGTTATTTTCTTATACTTATAATGACTATGATCCTTTGAACATAAGACCATAATACGTGACTTTCAGACCTGTTGTGCCAATGGACAATGGACAATAGGTGCAGGAGTAGGCCATTCAGCCCTTCGAGCCAGCACCGCCATTCAATGCGATCATGGCTGATCACTCTCAATCAGTACCCCGTTCCTGCCTTCTCCCCATACCCCCTCACTCCGCTATCCTTAAGAGCTCTATCCAGCTCTCTCTTGAAAGCATCCAACGAACTGGCCTCCACTGCCTTCTGAGGCAGAGAATTCCACACCTTCACCACTCTCTGACTGAAAAAGTTCTTCCTCATCTCCGTTCTAAATGGCCTACCCCTTATTCTTAAACTGTGGCCCCTTGTTCTGGACTCCCCCAACATTGGGAACATGTTTCCTGCCTCTAATGTGTCCAATCCCCTAATTATCTTATATGTTTCAATAAGATCCCCCCTCATCCTTCTAAATTCCAGTGTATACAAGCCCAATCGCTCCAGCCTTTCAACATACGACAGTCCCGCCATTCCGGGAATTAACCTAGTGAACCTACGCTGCACACCCTCCATAGCAAGAATATCCTTCCTCAAATTTGGAGACCAAAACTGCACACAGTACTCCAGGTGCGGTCTCACCAGGGCCCGGTACAACTGTAGAAGGACCTCTTTGCTCCTATACTCAACTCCTCTTGTTACGAAGGCCAACATTCCATTGGCTTTCTTCACTGCCTGCTGTACCTGCATGCTTCCTTTCATTGACTGATGCACTAGGACACCCAGATCTCGTTGAACTCCCCCTCCTCCTAACTTGACACCATTCAGATAATAATCTGCCTTTCTATTCTTACTTCCAAAGTGAATAACCTCACACTTATCTACATTAAACTGCATCTGCCATGTATCCGCCCACTCACACAACCTGTCCAAGTCACCCTGCAGCCTTATTGCATCTTCCTCACAATTCACACTACCCCCCAGCTTAGTATCATCTGCAAATTTGCTAATGGTACTTTTAATCCCTTCGTCTAAGTCATCTAGAACTTTTTGAACTTTTCTACTAAGGTTTTATATCCTGCCTGGATATTGCTTTCTATTTTACAGTGAAATCACGCAGGTAATAAATATCGGTGCAGCCCTTTCAAGGTTTGTCACTGAAGTCCAGCCAGCATAAGGCGAAGAGCTGCACACGATGTGACAAATGACCTTTACTGCACTGCTCTGTAATCAGAGGGCCAGGGCTGACATGATGTTCTTGACATCACACGTGAAATAATGTATCCAGAGAAAGTCCCACCAATTCCAGGAGCAATCTCTTACATTGCCATTCATTAATCATGCATATTGTTTGAGAGGTCACAGTCAACACCAACCCCTCTCCGGCAAATCCATTTCTTCTCATTTCTTACTTTTTATGCATCCTGTAAAGATGACCTGATTGCAATTTTTTTTCAGGCGGTGGGTTTTGTCAAAAGTTGTTTAACAGATGATTATGATTAATGAGGACATTTCGGGTTGAAGGAAGAATGATGTTTTTTTGTTACTCATGAGGGATATTTTAACTGAGACTTCCACCATTACCAGACTAGGTCCAAATGAACCTAAAATTGAAACTGGTCCAAATATCAATAAACGCTGGAATCAGACATAGGCTAAGCCTGAAAAATATAACTGGAATTAAACTGGGCGTACTCTGTCTGTGGGCAGGAAGAGGCACGGTGGCCTTGGTGGTCACGGATTTGACCCAGACTTCCTCGAACCTGTGACAGGGGAACCCAGCCAGCAGATGAACTCTAGCTGGAATGCCTGGGTTTTATACGGAGTAGGCTGACATGGTTTAGGTGGGACAATGTTTTGTCAACTAAATGGATCCAGCTCTTACCAATGATGCTGGGGATTGGGCTCTCCTGGCCAGTCAGCCAGTGATAGAGATCACAGCAGCATCTGAGGGAAGGGGTGCTGTCACAATGGACAGCTCTTCCTTATAATCCTAACAGCCCAACCAACTGCTCTCAACCCGGGTTGTGCAGTCACCGTGTGGTCAGAGTGCTGTGCACCAAACACTACAGGTAGTCCAGGATGCTTTAATAATAATGAATCCAACAAATCATCCTCCAACATTTCCGTCACCTACAACGGGACCCCACTACTGGTCACATCTTCCCATCCCCTCCCCTTTCTGCGTTCCGCAGAGACCGTTCCCTCCGTAACTCCCTGGTCCACTCGTCCCTTCCTACCCAAACCACCCCATCCCCGGGCACTTTCCCCTGCAACCGCACGAGATGTAACACCTGTCCCTTAACCTCCCCCCTCGACCCCATCCAAGGACCCAAACAGTCTTTCCAGGTGAGACAGAGGTTCACCTGCACCTCCTCCAACCTCATCTATTGTATCCGCTGCTCTCGATGTCAACTTTTTTACATCGATGAAACACCTTCGCTCAGTCCGCCTTAACCAACCTGATCTCCCGGTGGCTGAGCACTTCAACTCCCCCTCCCACTTCCAGTCTGACCTTTCTGTCATGGGCCTCCTCCAGTGCCATAGTGAGGCCCACCGGAAATTGGAGGAACAGCACCTCATATTTCGCTTGGGCAGCTTACAGCCCAGCCGTATGAACATTGACTTCTCCAACTTTAGATAGTTCCTCTGTCCCTCTCTTCCCCTCCCCCTTCCCAGTTCTCCCTCTATCTTCCTGTCTCCACCTATATCCTTCCTTTGTCCCGCCCCCTGACATAAGTCTGAAGAAGGGTCTCGACCCGAAACGTCACCCATTCCTTCTCTCCTGAGATGCTGCCTGACCTGCTGAGTTGCTCCAGCATTTTGTGAAATAAATACCTTTAATAATAATGAGGTGATTTAATTAGGAAGTTGACAAAAACTAAAAATAAATGGAAGTAGCAAAGGTGTGTTAAAAGCCGTCGGTTGACAAGTTGGACACAAAATGGTGGAGTAACAGCGGGACAGGCAGCTTCTCTGGAGAGAAGGAATGGGTAACATTTTGGGTCGAGACCCTCCTTTGACAGTCAGGGGAGAGGGAGTCTAGAGATATGGAAAGGCAAGGGTGAAAACAACAGATCAAAGCAGATGTGATTAAGGAAGTGTAGAATGGTTCATTGTTGCTGAGGGGAAGGTGACAATGAGCCAAACAAACAGTAAAATTAATAAGGAGGCCTGTGAAACCTTGTCGGAGAACTAGGGTGGGGGAGGGACGGAGAGAGAGAGGGAGAGCAAGGGGGTTACTTGAAGTTAGAGAAGTCAATATTTATACCGCTGGATTGTAAGCTGCCCATGCGAAATATAAAGTGCTGTTCCTCCAATTTGTGTTTGGCCTCACTCTTGACAGTGGTGGAGGCCTAGGACAGAAAGGTCAGTATGGGAACGAGAGGGGGCGTTAAAGTGTTTAGCAACCGGGAGATCACGTAGGCCTAGGCGGACTGAGCGGGGGGTGTTCAGAGGTGAATCTCTGCCTCACTTGAAAGGACTGTCGGGCTCCTTGGACGAAGTTGAGGGAGGAGGTATAAGTTAAGTTGATGGTGTTCTTCCCAATTGTTGACTGGTATTGTTTTTAAGGAGAATTTATGAAGATGTGAGAAGACATACTTTGGCCACTGAGGGAACATCCGTAATTATTTCACAACTTCTAAGGTTACTTTTGAAGGTTGTTATCTTATCTGGTGGATCAGCATCTGATGCTGTTTAGTTTTACACTCAGTGCTTTCAAATGGTGTATTTTCTAAAAGAAAATTAACAATCAGCACTCTTTGTGCACCAGGGACAAATCATTAGGTACAAAACTTTTAATGATGTGCCCTTCACAATAGCTCTCCAGGCAGGCAGCTAATTAGGCACAAGCACTTTTTCTAAATGAAAATGAGAGAAAAAAATGCTCGATAAATAATTAACGATTAACTTGAACTGGCAGGTCATAAAACTGAATGAGTGTATGAATGATTTAACGGCATCATGCAGTCTAGCTAAATATATTTTCTGAGCATTTAGTGAGTTTTTGCTCGTGTGTTTTTAACACATTTTGCTGACACCTCATGGAATCGATAGCCTGGATATTTAGGATGTTATAGGAAAGGTGTTATGTTATAGGAAATATGTCGTCAAGCTAGAAATGGTGCAGGGAATGTTTACGAGGATGTTGCCAGGACTCGAGGGCCTGAGCTAGAAGGAGAGGTTGAGCAGGCTAGGACTCTATTCCTAGGAGCGCAGGAGGATGAGGGGTGATCTTATAGAGGCGTACAAAATCACGGGGGGAATAGATCGGGTAGACGCACAGAGTATCTTGCCCAGAGTAGGGGAATCGAGGACAGAGGACATAGGTTTAAGGTGAGGGGGGAAAGATTTAATAGGAACCTGAGGGGTAACCTTTCCACACAAAAGGTGGTGGGTGTATGGAACGAGCTGTTGAAGGAGGTCGTTGAGGCAGGTACTAGGGGAGAACATACAAACTCCATACAGACAGCACCTGCAGTCAGGTTCCACATTTAAGAAATGTTTAGACAGGTACATGGATAGGTCGGGTGTGGAGGGATATTGGCCAAACGCAGGCAGGTGGAGATGGAGCCAGTGAGGGTTTCCCACAAGTGAGCCAGTTTGACAGCTTTGGTCTCCAGTCAGGAAGAGAACACAGGCCACATGACCAGATAACTTTGATTCCTGTTGTCCGAGCATTGGGGCAAAGGGGAAGGCTCTAATGCTTGAGATGGAGTGTCTGATATCTCACCCTAGTGGAATAAGAAAATAACTGCAGATGCTGGTACAAATCGATTTATTCACAAAATGCTGGAGTAACTCAGCAGGTCAGGCAGCATCTCGGGAGAGAAGGAATGGGTGACGTTTCGGGTCGAGACCCATCTTCAGACTGATGTCAGGGGGGCGGGACAAAGGAAGGATATAGGTGGAGACAGGAAGATAGAGGGAGATCTGGGAAGGGGGAGGGGACGGGAGGGACAGAGGAGTGCACGGACTGCACAATGGCGCAGTGACACAGTGGTAGAGCCGCTGCCTTACAGA
This sequence comes from Rhinoraja longicauda, assembly GCF_053455715.1. Classification (NCBI taxonomy): domain Eukaryota; kingdom Metazoa; phylum Chordata; class Chondrichthyes; order Rajiformes; family Arhynchobatidae; genus Rhinoraja; species Rhinoraja longicauda. The sequence goes on along the minus strand of NC_135973.1, from coordinate 31,070,092 downwards.
GAGAGACCTGGCGTTCACACCTGACTACAGGTGCTGCCTGTACGGAGTTTTATCTTCTCCCCAGGACCTGCGTAGGTTTTCTCCGGGATCTACTGGTCGATGGTCGATGCGGACTCGGTGGGCCGAAGGGCCTGTTTCCACACTGTATCCCTAAACTAACATAAACAGCACATTAATAGAAACATAGAAACATAGAAAAATGGGTGCAAGAGTAGGCCATTCGGCCCTTCGAGCCAGCACCACCATTCCTCCCACACTTTAAAGAGGTGGAGGTTTATTGGCTAATTGGCCGCCGCGATATAATTGTAAATTGTCCCGTGTGTGTGTAGGGTAGTGTTTGCGTGCGGGGATCATTGGTCAGTGCGGACTTGGTGGGTCGAAGGGCCTGTTTACGCGCTGTATCTCCAAACTAAACTAAGCTAGGAGAGCATAGCCTGAGGGATGCAATTCTACAGATTATTCAAAGAATTCCTCATTGTGCAGGTTTCTGAGAAGAATTAGTTCACCGTATTTTTTACAGCAAAGTCGCTTTCTAATTTGTGCTCAATTTGCTGGATTTGTGTTCAAAGCAGGGGAGGTGATTGTCTGATATTTTTGGTTACAGTTAATGGTCAATGGAATAGATTAGTCTGAAGAAAGATCCCGACGTGAAAAAAAAACCTATCATGTTCTCCAGGGATGCTGCTTGACCCGCTGAGTTACTCCAGCACTTTGTGTCCTTCTTTGTAAATCAACATCTGCAGTTCATTATTTCTACATTGTTGTTTCTCCTGACCACTGGGAGTACTATAGAGGCACATTCATTTTTCTTAAAGCCTTCTACCATTCACTTCAAAAGCAGCTTAATCCATATGCTAGCCAGTTGCCAACATATCTAAATTCCCCACTTAATTCCATGGAGTGGATCAGCTTCCTCCCAGCTCTGCAGCTTAGCCAGCTGTCGAACCCGTCACAGACAAGGAATTTTTCTGAATGAATGATTAACTATACCTAATAATCGATTACAAATAAAACACTTTAAAAGACTTGAAAGCAATTTTAAAACAATTTAACTAAATCATTTAGATATATATAATTTACTTGATATATTCCTTCAACCAACCTTCATTGAGTAGTGGCACAGTAGCACAACGGTAGAGTTGCTGCCTCACAGTGCCAGAGACCCGGGCTTGATCCTCTCCACGGGTGCTGTCTGTACGGAGTTTGTACGTTCTCCCTGTGACCTTGTGGGTTTTCTCCGGGTGCTCCGGTTTCCTCTCACATTCCAAAGACGTGCAGATTTGTAGGTTAATTGGCTTTGGTAAAAATTATAAATTGTCCCTCGTGTGTAGGATAGTGCTAGTGTGTGGGGGTGATCGATGGTCGATGCGGACTCGGTGGGCCGAAGGGCCTGTTTCCACACTTGTTATGTTCAACACGGCATAAAGATAAAGTACACTCACACGTTAGTTGCCTGAATCACACCAGCCTTTATTTACCCAGCATTCCTAGCTCAAGGAACGCCCACTCATTAACATGGCACATGAATATGCATGAATACATTACACTGCTCTCCCTTTTTTTTAAGTATTAAATCCAAGTACTCAGTTACAATTTTGGTATTGTGATACTTGATTTACATCAATACTTTTAACCATATTTACAAATTTAACCTAGTTACTGGTTTGCGGTTCCTGCCTGATCGTTTAACAGTAACAGGTGCAACAGGCGTAACAGATGTACGTGTAGACTCAACTTTTAGCTTGTTTGGCTCTATGTTAGTACGCTGACCTTGACTAGAGAAGTCTGTCTCTTTATCTGTACTCACTGAATGTTGTGTATCAACCACAATAGTCTTTTCTAACTCACTTTCAGATGAATACTCAGGGATTAGGAATTCATGCTCAGTTTTCGGTTCGTCTTTGGCTGGAATCATTTGATCCACGTGAACACTTTTGATCTTGTCTCCAACATCCACTAAGTATCTTTTTGTTCCACACACTTCCACTATTTTCCCAACATCCCATTTGTCTCGACTGGACTTGTTGGGAGGACTGAGCACACGAACTTGCTCATCTGGCTTGAAGTTCCTCTCCTTTTTGTGGAAGTCAAAGTGGTGTTTTTGACTTAACTGTTTTTGCTCAACTCTCGAGGCCAAATTGGGTTGAACTAGACTTAGGCGTATTCTTAGCCTTCTCTTCATCAACAGTTCTGCAGGTGAATAACCCGTAGTTGTGTGTGGTGAAGTTCTGTACTTCAGCAAGAAACTAGCCAAACGATGTTTCATGCTGAGCTTTGAACTACCCTGCAAAACCTGTTTCTTGAGAGCCTCTTTGACTACTCTAACAGACCTTTCCGCCGCCCCATTGGAGGCTGGATGGTATGGAGGAACAAGTGTGTGTTTTACCCCGTTACGCTGCATGAACTCTTTGAACTGTTCTGAACGAAACTGAGGTCCGTTATCAGAAACAAGTTCTTCTGGTAAACCATGACATGCAAAAATTGATCTCAACTCGTCTATGGTACGCTCAGCAGTAGTGCTTGACCCCATATGCTTAGCCTCAATCCATTTGGAATGACTATCTACTAGCACCAGAAAATTATCATTACCCTTTTCACAAAAGTCTACGTGAACTCTCTGAAACGGTCTACTTGGCCATGACCAGGGTTGCAGTGGTGTTTTTGGTGGTTTACTGCGGCAATCTTGACACACGCTACATTTGCTCACCAGTGACTCAATGTCACTGTCTATACCAGGCCAATACACAAAACTTCTAGCAATTGACTTCATGCTAACTATGCCAGGATGTTCGGCATGAAGTTCGTACATAATCTTGTTTCTTAAAGACTCTGGTACAACCACTCTATAACCCCACTTTATGCATCCCTGCTCGCATGATAATTCGTGTCGTCGATTATAGAAAGGCTTCAGTTCCGAGTTTGATCCACTCTCGACTTCAGTCCAACCATTCAATGTCTGTTCATAAACACTCTTCAGCACAGTGTCCTTCACTGTTTCAGCTGCAATTTCTGTTGCAGTCACTGGAAAGTCTTCATCTACGACTTGCAGTGTGTAGATTGAGTTCTCGCTTCCCACATCAGAGTTCTCATGGGGCAATCGGGACAATGCATCTGCGACTGCGTTGCATTTGGAGCTTCTGTACTCCACCTTGTAGTCATACTGGGAGAACAGAATTGCCCAGCGCTGCATCCTTGATGCCGCCATGGAAGGTATAGCTGACTTGGGACCCAGTATCGTGAGTAGTGGTTTGTGATCAGTCACAAGGGTGAATGGTCTGCCAAGAAGAAACTGGTGGAATTTCTTGATTCCGAACACAATGCTGAGTGCTTCCTTCTCTATCTGTGCATAGTTGCGCTCACTTGGTGATAGGGTGCGGGAGGCAAAAGCAATAGGCTTTTCCTGTCCGTCATCCATTACATGGCAAATCACTGCACCTACACCATAACTTGAAGCATCACAAGCAAGTTTCATCTCGCGCGTCGTGTCGTAGTAAACAAGGAGTTTGTCACTTGTCAGGTTTTTCTTGCAGATGTCGTATGCATGTTGTTGTTCCTTTCCCCACATCCAATTCTCATCCTTTTGTAACAGATGATGTAGTGGCTTTAGCACGGTTGCTAAATCTGGAAGGAATCGTGCATAGAATTGCACCATCCCAAGGAATGATCGTAGCTCTGTCACATTGTTGGGCGTTGGAGCATTCACAATTGCTTCAATTTTCGCCTTCACAGGGCGCAGTCCGTTGGAATCTACTTTGAGTCCAAGGTAGACCACCTCTGATTGTGCAAATGCACATTTGCTCTTTCGCAGTTTTACGTTGTGGCAGTTCAATCGTGTGAGAACTTGCTCGAGTATCTCCAGATGTTCTTCCATGCCCACTGTGAATATCAGTAGATCATCCTGGTTGCACACACAGTGTGGAATGCCTTGCAACATTTTGTCCATGACTGACTGAAAGATTTTCGGGGAAGATTTCACACCATAGGGCAGCTTTGTGTATGAATACAAGCCCTTATGTGTGTTGATGGTCAAGCACTGCTGACTTTCTTTGTCAACATTGAGTTGGGCATAAGCATGAGACAAATCCAGCTTAGTGAAGACTCTTGCTCCGCTAAGTTCTGCATACAGATCCTGCGAGGTTGGCAAAGGATACTGTTCGTCATCAACAGCTTGGTTGATTGTGACTTTGTAGTCACCGCATAGTCGAACAGTTTTGTCAGCCTTAAGCACAGCCACAACTGGCGTTGCCCAGTTGCTCTGGTCTGTCTTCACGAGTACTCCATTCCGCTCCAACCTGTTGAGTTCTTCCTCCACTTGTTGCTTTAGCGCATATGGTACCGGTCTTGGTCGATAATATACAGGTGTCGCATCCTGCTGCAGTCGAATGTGTGCAGAGTATCTTGTTATTCCCGTGTAACTGTCAGCAAATATTTCAGCGTGTTTGCTAACGACATTTTCAAGACGTGATTTGGACACATCAATGCTGAAAATGTTCTTCCAGTCTAATTTTATTTTACGCAGCCAATCCTTTCCAAGGAGGGTTGGTTTATTTCTGTAGCTGGCCACTATGATGGGCAGTGTTACTGACTGTCCATTACACTGAACTTTACAATTCATTTGTCCGCACGTCTCCAAGGCTTCCCCCGAGTAGGTTCTCAACTTGACCTTACTCTCGGACAATGGTGTCTGTGAGAACTTTGTTTCGTACAAGTCTTTGCTCATGACCGAACAGTCAGCTGCCGTGTCAATGCACATATCAATTAACTGTTCATTAACCAATAGTTTAATTCGAAAGTCCTTGTCTTGGCTGGTTGTAGGCTTATTGACATCAGTTGCATGAATGATGTACAACCCAAGTTCATTGTCATCCGGGTTCATCTCTAAGTTGTGAACTCCTTTCTGGTGTTGTCGTGTGTTTCCCACTGTAAGCTTGGCCCGACATGCTGAGGCGATATGACCTTTCTTCTGGCAGTTATAGCACTTAGCTGATTTGAACTGACAGGATTGGGATGGGTGATTACCGTTGCAACGATAACAACTGGCTGCACTCGGCTCCCCGCCATATTTTGGTTTCAGTTTGGCCCTAGGCGCTGCTTTGTGAGTATTCACGGTCACTGCAGTATGTGGTGAACGAAACTCGCGAGCATTCTTTGATGCCATCTCCATCGTAGTAGCAATCTTGAATGCTATCTCAAACGTAAGATCAGGAGTGCTCATGAGTCTGGACTGAATTCGTTCGTCCACTAGACCACAAACAAATCTGTCGCGTAGTGCGCGTTCAAGAAAGGCTCCAAAGTTACAGTGCAACGTTAAGTTTTTCAAGGCAACAATGTACTCACTGATTGTCTCGTTTTGCTTCTGGTTTCTCGTGCCGAATTTGTAGCTTTCTGCAATTTCCAGAGGCTTTGGGTTGAAGTGCTCCTCCAACTTCTTTCTAATGTCACAGAATGGCACATCTTTTGCCTTTATGGGCGCAAGGATATTCACGAGTGTGCCGTACACTTCAGGTCCGATCACCGTGAGCAGAATCGCTTTCATGCGTTCACGAACGGCCCTGTTTGTTTCAGCCACTACCTCTCCTTCACCACTGGTCTCTGTGATGTTGTTTGCCATGAAGAACATGTTTGCTCTCTCCATATATGAGCTGAACGGCTCTCTACTTTTGTCAAAGATGCCCAGGCCTCCGATGTAGCCCGTGGATGCCGCCATTTTGTCCCTCTCTTTTTTTTTTAAACAAAGGAATGAGGAGAGGTTTTTTCCTTGCACAAGCTCAGATTTCCTGCCTGTTCTGGTGTAGCAAAGCACCTAAAACTTAGCAGTACAAAAGCTATGCAAAACAAACTCAGTCTCCTCCACAATCCCGTCCTCGTCGCCAATTTTGTTATGTTCAACACGGCATAAAGATAAAGTACACTCGCACGTTAGTTGCCTGAATCACACCAGCCTTTATTTACCCAGCATTCCTAGCTCAAGGAACGCCCACTCATTAACATGGCACATGAATATGCATGAATACATTACAACACTGTATCCCTAAACTAAACTAAACAGCACATGAATAGAAAACATAGAAACATAGAAAAATGGGTGCTGGAGTAGGCCATTCGGCCCTTCGAGCCAGCACCGCCATTCAATACGATCACGGCTGATCATCTAAAATCAGTACCCCGTTCACGCTTTCTCCCCAAATCCCTTGATTCCTTTAGCCCTAAGAGCTAAATCTAACTGCCTTAGTGGAGGTTTATACTGACTTTGCATCAGCGCAAATCACAACAGATGTGCAGTAATTCAGTTCAGTTTAGTTTATTGTTACATGTACCGAGGAACAGTGAAATGGTTTTATATAAGTATAGAGTATAATGTAACGTTTCAGTATAACTTCAAACCTCCCATGTGAAGTTTTGAAAATGTTTGTGATTGTGTTTCATTCGGTTCAGTCATGTAGTATTAACAACACTCGACAATTAAATATCATAATGCATTGGGGCAGGACGAATGGGGAAGATGTGAGTTTGGAATTTTTGCTTCACCTACAGAACCAGATGGGATGTGATTCTCCCTGCACCGCACAATGTCAGCCTAGATTTTGTGTTCAAACTCCTGGGGGGGAACTTGAACCCACAACCATCGAACAGCGGTGAGAATGCGCTGATAAAAATGGTTTATTTCATGTTGTGTAGGTGCTTCTCTATTGGGCAGGTACAGGATACTTTAACATGTTGGTGCACAGGCAGCTCTAAGCCATTGCATTGTATTGTGCTCCTTACAGTATATAGTGACTGTGTTTCAGTGAAGGACACAAAGTGCTGGAGTAACTCAGCAGATCAGGCAGCATTCCTGGAGAACATGGATGGGTGACGTTTCAGGTCTGGACACTGAAGAAGTATCCGGACCTGAAACATCACCTATCCGTGTTCTTCAGAAGCACCGCCTGACCCACTGAATTAAAGAAGGGCCTCGACCTGAAACATCTGTGTTCTCCAGAGATGCTGCTAGGCTCGCTGAGTTACTCCAGCACTTTGCGTCCTTTTTGTGTAAACCAGCATCTGCAGTTCCTCGTTTCTACATTTTGACTCTTTCCCTACCTATTTATTACACAATAGCCTTTCTTGGAAATAGAGAATTTTGCTTTGCTTCTGTCCACACTTGCAATTTCCCAGCCCCACATCAACCAAAGGATTACATAGATTGATTTTTTCATTTTTGAAACATCATTGAGATTGTAAAACGTTGTCTCATTTATCATCTCTGACAAACGGCCATATGATATTTCCATAGGCACCAACGGGCCAGCCAATAACGAGGAAAACACATTTTGCTGTGTATTTTCCCAAGACCTTTGGGGGCTAAATACACTACATTTGAAGCAGAATTGCTGCTGTAATTTACAACGTGTGGCTGTCTATTTGCACTTAGCAAGATATCACAAAATGCTGTGTGAAAATGCAGGGTGAGCTGTGTGATATAGTTTGGAGGATAAAAGCTGGTGCCAAGAGCACAAAAAATATCCCTCCTTTTTTAATGTCTTCTAGTCTGGAGAAAGGTCCTGACCTGAAACGTCGCCTATCCATGTCGTCCAAAGATGCTGCCTGACTGCTGAGTTACTCGAGCAGCTTGTGTTTATTTTTTGTAAAGCAGCATCTGCAAATCCTTGTATCTCCCTTCCTTTTTAAAATACTGCTACTTGGTCACTGACACTAAACTGCGCCATTTTGACCTCACTTAGGTCGGCACAGTGGCGCGGCGGTAGAGTTGCGGCCTTACAGCGAATGCGGCGCCGGAGACCCAGGTTCGATCCCGACTACGGGCGCTGTCTGTACGGAGTTTGTACGTTCTCCCCATGACCTGCGTGGGTTTTCTCCGAGATCTTCGGTTTCTTCCCACACACCAAAGACGTGCAGGTATGTAGGTTAATTGGCTTGGTAAATGTAAAAATTCCCCCTAGTGTGTGTAGGATAGTGTTAATGTGCGGGGATCGCTGGTCGGCGCGGACCCGGTGGGCCGAAAGGCCTGTTTCCGAGCTGTATCTCTAAACTAGGTTAACTGGTGTAAACCAGCATCTGCAGTTCCTTTTTACACATTTTGACAACTAAACTCAAACTCAGTATTCACAAAAAAAATGTTAATGAATTGTGCGCATCTTTAAGGTGCTGGACTTGTACTCCAGTTTCACTGTGGCTTTCTGTTTGGGATTTGAGACCCAGATCCATAATTTATTTTGGAGGTTTTGTGAGATTGCATTAAATTATCTCCATACATCAGGCTGACAAGTAATGGGCGGCTTTTTCAACTGCGGCAGAATCGTTTCCCCGAGACCATTAAAAAAATTATTTTGTCAGCTTTGGAAATAAATGGCTAAAATTTGGAAAGAATTTGATCAAAAGTAATTTTTTTTCCCCCCCGACAGTCAGACTGCCTTTGTTTTATTTCAATGCTCTGTCAGCATTAGAATGAATTTACATTTTATTTTTAGCATATCTTTATTTGTCTTCACCGGAGAAGGCACTAAAGGAAATTGTAAGCAAGAACAGAAAGAAAACAGTGCATGGAAATTGAAGCAATTAAAGTCAGTAGAATGGGAGTCTTGGCCAAAGTAACAGGAGAAAGGGCTAACGAATCCCAGCACCTGAGATAGACGCACAAAGCTGCAGTAACTCAGCAGGTCGGACAGCATCCCTGGAGAAAAGGAATAGGTGATGTTTAGGATCTCTCCATCCCTCCCCCACACATATCGTACCGGCTTCAAAGTCGCCTTATTGAATCTCATTCTCTGCACTCGTTCTGACCTAACAAACAACTAACAATGTCCTGTTTCCTTTATCATCATTACTGCATATCTTTAATTCATTTGTTCTATATCCCTCTACATCACCATCTATATCTCTCAGAAGGCAGTGGAGGCCAATTCTCTGAATGCATTCAAGAGAGAGCTAGATAGAGCTCTTAAGGGTAGCGGAGTCAGGGGGTATGGGGAGAAGGCAGGAACGGGGTACTGATTGAGAATGATCAGCCATGATCACATTGAATGGCGGTGCTGGCTCGAAGGGCCGAATGGCCTACTCCTTCACCTATTGTCTATTGACTGGTTGTCGGAGTGGGTAGAAGGCTTGAAAAGAGGTGGGGGCCTGACAAGGCCCTGTAAGTGATGGGTAGACACGAAATGCTGGAGTAACTCAGCGGGACAGGCAACATCTCTGGAGAGAAGGAAGGGGTGACATTTTGGGTCGAGACCCTTCTTCAGACCCGGTAAGTGATAGGTGGATACCGGTGAAGGGGGTTTGATTGTGATGAAATCGCAATCAATCACTTGCATTGACCTTTTCAGTGCTGCATCCAGTGCTGTGCCTGAGTGGTGACTGGGCCTCAGGCAGGACCATGAGGAGATTCCATTCCCGAAGGCATCCTGACTGCATTCAACAGCCTGGAGTGACGCAGTGGAGACCAATTCTCTGAATGCATTCAAGAGAGAGCTAGATAGAGCTCTTAAGGATAGCAGAGCCAGGGTGTATGGGGAGAAGGCAGGAACGGGGTACTGGTTGAGAATGATCAGCCATGATCACATTGAATGGTGGTGCTGGCTCGAAGGGCCGAATGGCCTCCTCCTGCACCTATTGTCTATTGTCTATTGTCTTGTTTCCCTTTCCCCTGATTCTCAGTCTGGAGAAGGGTCTCAAGCTGAAAGGTCACCTATTCCTTTTCTCCAGAGGTGCTGCCTGTCCCGCTGAGTTAACTCCAGCTTTATGTGTCTATCTTTGGTTTAACCAGCATCTGCAGTTCCCTGGGCCTGTTGTGAATAGCCTGGGGTTCCAGAGTTGGCTGTGGAGGTGGGGGATGCATCGATTTCATCTTCCAGAATTCCTAAGATTCTGAAATACTCCTTAAGTTTTTGTAAAACATCAAATCTTGCACCGTCTTCAAATAAAAAGGGCGAGGATGAAAATATTGGGAAACACGGGCCAATTAGCCTGACCACAGTTGTTAGGTAAATGCTGGAAACCATTCTGAGGGAAGTAATTAGACAGATCACACAGAAAAGAATGAACTTATTAGGCGGAATCTGTGGCATTGTTAAAAGGGGACTGTTAGTAGCCACTAGACTAAGGGGACCCGTTGGGCCCAAACCTCTCCTGCATTGTGCAGCACCCTCTCCTCCCCCAATCCCCCTCCCCTCTCCCCCTCCCCTCCCCCCTCCCCCCTCCCCCCTCCCCGCCCCCCTCCCCCCTCCCCGCCCCCCTCCCCCCTCCCCCTCCCCTCTCCCCTCCCCCTCCCCCTTCCCCTCCCCCCAACTCCATACCCCTCAACCCCCCTTATCCTCCCTCCTCCCCCCTCCCTCCCTCCCCCCTCTCCCCTTCCCCCACCCCCTCCCTCCCTCCCTGCCCCTCCCTCCCTAGGAGATAGATTTAAACTTTAAAATGTGAATAACATCAAAAATATAACACCGATTTCAATTAAACTTCTTCCATTAGCACCAAAGGGACGAAGGTGAGTAAGGTGGGCCTAAAATTGGCGCGCTATCGTGTACTGTTTTGGCTGTAGTTCAGGAACAAACAAACGAGAGTTTGAGTATATAGATGTAGATAAACAGGAGCTTGAGTAGTAATATAGTTGGATTGACCAAATGGCAATTGACCGATGGCGGTGGATACGGACGCTGGAAAGAGGACGCGGTACGAAGAACTGGACGGTCTTACCTTCCGCACCCTCGAGTTCACCTGTGCGAGGCGCGGCCCAGAGAACAGGGGCTGAAGAGGGCCAGGTGTGGAGAGGGACACCGGATCGTCGGAAGACCCAAATGGAGATGACGGCTGTAAAGGGCCTTTTTGGCCAGCTGGGGCTGGGACTGTAAAATGGTGCCTCTTGCATATGGACACAGTGGGCTGCTCTGCACATTCTGTGCTAACCGGGGGATTGTGCTTATGTACAGTGACCGTCTTGCTGAGCTGTCTGCAAAAAAAAAGTATTTCATGGCACCTGCTGCACGTGACCTTAAAGAAACCATTGAACAAAGCACCACAATAAAAGGTGTGGGCTCGTGGTGTACAGGGTAATGTATTAGCAAGGATTGGGAGAGTTAACATATGGAAAATAGATAGTGACGGTAACCAGGCCGTTGTCAAGCTGGTACGGTGCATCTCGTTGGGTATCACAGGAATCACAGGACTGTCTATCATGGCTCATGACCCTCTGCACCGCAGAAACCCAAAGTTAAATGAACAAAGGGCCAGAGAGGTGTGGATGGATGAGATCTTCTCTGGAGAAGTGTAGTCAGTTGATCACCTGCTCACCTTGCTGTCCAAACAGCAAAGTATGCCAGCATATCCGGTAATCCCTCACATGGCCTTAATCTCTACAGTGTGGGCAAGTTGGGCTGAAGGGCCTGTTTCCACACTGTATCACTCTATGACTCTAAATAACATCAATCCAGTAGATGCTGCATAACATGTTTGATTTCTATTGGTGGTTGCTTTTGGTGTGTGTGCACATGTGTGTGTGTGGGTGTGTGCATGCGTGTGCATGTATGTGTGTGTGCATATGCATGTGCGTGTGTGTGTGTGTGTGTGTGCATGTCAGGTCCATTCTGGTCATAAAGAGGTTATTATTTTTCACTGGTAGTGAGTAAGCTGCTGGATACCACAGCCAATTTCTCTACCTAACAAAGGAGACCATACACTTTTATGCATTTTTCACCAGCCCATCTTGACTCCATTAATGCCTTGCATCCATTTAACAATTCCCCATTTCTGAAACATAAAATGTGGCTATTTTAGGATGAGGCTTTATGGAGCCCCTCTGCCACAAACTACTCTGATCATTCTATTCCTACATTTTGCAACATGTTTTATTTTGTTGCTGATTTTTATTTTTAATATGAGAAATTAAAAAGGACAAACTCAAGTGGAAATTTCTCGGGAGAGCACAGAGGAACAGCACAGTCTTATTAGAGTACGAATTTTTACAAATCCCTTTCCACCTTACGCAAAATTTATATTACAGCGCCAGGGACCCGGGTTTGATCCTGACCTTGGGTGCTGTCTATGTGGAGTTATCAGGTTCTACTTGTGACCACATTGGTTTTCATCCGGGTGCTCCGGTTTTCTCCCACATCCCAAAGACAAGAAGGTTTGTCGGTTAATTGGCCTCTGTAAAAATCCCCCTAGTGCATAGAAAATGGATGTGAAGGTGGGATAACATAGAACAAGTGTGAACAGGAAGATAGACACAAAATGCTGGAGTAACTCAGCAGCATCTCTGGAGAGAAGGGATGGGTCGAGACCCTTCTTCAGACCATGTGATGGGTGGTCAGCGTGGAGTCTGTGGGCTGAAGGGCCTGTTTCCATGCTGTATTTCTAAACTAAACAAAACGATCATTGATAATAAGGGCCAATGACTTAACTTGTTCTTTTGACATTCTCTGTCCATTATTTTATCAGCAGGGCTTTATCATTTAATGCCGCTTGTTATGTTTTGTGTTGCTTTGAGGTCTATATTCAAGATAAAGAACGGAAACAGCACTTTGTGTTGGTGGTCTCTTTTACTAGTACAGGTCCCTTCTTCAGGTCTTGACCCGAAAACATCACCCCCATTCCTTCTCTCCAGAGATGCTGCCTGCCCCGCTGAGTTACCCCAGCTTTTTGTGTCTATCTTCGTTTTGTTCATTTTAATGTGGAGCAAGTGGGATGAGAATTAAGGGATAAGTCTTCAATCAATCCACGCTCCCTCCCAATCTTCACCATCCAAGTTTTTATGACTGCTCTCTGCCTTCCTTCCCAATGACTAAGTCCCCAGTTCCCTGTCCCTGGCCCGTAGCACTGAACCCCAGGCAATCATTCACCCAGGGCTGGGCTCAAAATGCTGGAGTAACTCAGCGGGACAGGCAGCATCTCTGGAGAGAAGGGATGGGTCGAGACCCTTCTTCAGACCATGCGATGGCTGGTCAGCACGGAGTCTGTGGGCTGAAGGGCCTGTTTCCATGCTGTATTTCTAAACTAAACAAAACGATCATTGATAATAAGGGCCAATGACTTCACTTGTTCATTTGACATCCTCTGTCCATTATTTGATCAGTGGGGCTTTATCATTTAATGCTTCTTGTTATGTTTTGTGTTGCTTTGAGGTCTATATTCAAGATAAAGAACGGAAACAGCACTTTGTGTCGGTGGTCTCTTTTACTAGTACAGTGTTCTACAGGCCTCTCATTCTGCAACTGTTCGCACTATCTAGATCACATGACTTCACCACGCCATGCACATAATTTGCATGTTACAACCCAGTTTCAATTGTAACAATATAACACCGTCCATATAAAATGACATTGAAGATTATACAAATTCTATTTCCGTGCATGAAGACTCTGTCCTTCGCGCAATAGATAGAATTAGTTTCTCTGGTCCCTTTTTGGACTCTACCGCAAAGAGGATGAGACCGCAAGCTGCCCCAGCACATCTGGCTCACATCTGGCCATTTGGGATGCTATTTGACAGCATTGATTTTGCCTGGACCTCCCTCAACCACTAGGTGGCCCCTTCCCAGATGCAGTAAGTGAAAACAGACCTTGAGATTGGCTGCTTCCAAATCAGTAGTTGTATTTACTTTGTGCAGGAAGGAACTGCAGATGGACACAAAAAGCTGGAGTAACTCAGTGGGGCAGGCAGCATCTCTGGACAGAAGGAATGGGTAATGTTTTCGGGTTGAGACCCTTCTTCAGGTCTCGACCCGAAAACGTCACCCCCATTCCTTCTCTCCAGAGATGCTGCCTGCCCCACTGAGTTACCCCAGCTTTTTGTGTCTATCTTCATTTTGTTTATTTTAATGTGGAGCAAGTGGGATGAGAATTATGGGATAAGTCTTCAATCAATCCATGGTCCCTCCCAATCTTCACCATCCAAGTTTTTATGACTGCTCTTGTCGTGGTTACCGGTGTTCAAAATGAAGCAGATGACACGGAGAATTCTTCAAGAAGTTAAAAGCCTTTATTTGCAAACAACGGCTGGAACAATCAGGATGTCAACCATCTGACTGCCCACTTAGTACACCGGGCAGCCTATTTTTATAGGATTCTTCCAGCCTTATCTTCTTTTCCTTATCTCGCCCTCATACTCCTCTTTACAGTCATTCATCTCTTTGCAGTCACCCTGTTTACCCTGCCACCATTAAACCCCACTCATTGATGAATGTCCGTATTTCTTCACATGTTGCCTTCCACTCTGCCACCATTAAACTTTCAAGTAATCACCCCACTCATTGATGGATGTCTGTATTTCTTCACATGTCACCTTTCAATACAATACAATACAATACAATATATCTTTATTGTCATTGTACCCAGGGGTACAACGAGATTGGGAATGCGCCTCCCATACGATGCAATAATTTAGGTAATTTAGACAGCAGCAACCCAACGAAACGAAACAGGTGTAACAGTTTTGGACAGGGTAAAGTGCAAGTTGATCTATGCGTTGTGGCCATCCGGCTCAGCAGGACCGGTTCATAGCAGCTATGGCCCTGGGGATGAAGCTGTTCCTGAGTCTGGAGGTGCGGGCATAGAAGGCCTTGTATCGTCTGCCCGATGGAAGGAGTTCGAACAGACTGTTGCAGGGGTGTGAAGAGTCTTTGTGGATGCTGGTGGCTTTTCTGAGGCATCGTGTGTTGTAGATGCCCTCCAAGTCTGGTAGCTGTGTTCCGATGGCCCTCTGAGCTCTATGGACTACCCGCTGTAGAGCTTTCCTTTCTGCCTCCGTGCAGCTGAGGTACCACACAGGGATGGCTTGTCTTCTATCCTGGTTCATCCATCAATGTTTCTCCTCCTCCTGAGCAGCAGTTACAGACACGTGTCAAGGGTAAGGAATGTCTAGAGCGCCTTAATTAGTTACAGAGAGGCGCCTAATGCCTAAGTAGTTACAAACCTTAAACAACAATGTCTAATGTATAAAATAATATCGTATTATCTCCCATATTTCCCCCCTTTGAGACCTACACAGTCTCACAGAAAAAGAAAACCACAAAAATGCACATGTTGTTAACTCAAATCATAAATCCACTCTCAACCATTAGTCCCCCAACTTAGGATTTTATAAATAATGTGCAGTTTGTCAGTGTTCTCCTTCCATCATGCTAATATCCTGGGTCACTCGGCCAAAAACCTACCCCCATATGTCTAGGGTAGGAAAAAAGACCCATCTTCCCTTACAACTACGTTCTTAGTAATTCTCCAGAGTAAATTGCTCATCAGTATAGTCCTCTATCGGAGGGATCTGTTTCTCTTGGAGGTGAATTGTGCCCGTATCCTGGAACAACGGCAGCTGATTCGCAGTAGCTTTCACTAGAAGAGATTTAATACATGGAAAAACACAACACAATACAATAGAAATTATAAGTAGGGTGATTCCGATAGTCATCCCGACTTTAACCAACCACGCTCCCCATCCGCCTAGAATGTTTTCTAGCCAGCCAAAGAGTTGGTGCCTGCATTCTGTTTAACCTCTGAAGAGTCTAATCTTGAACAATGCGTATAGTTGTGAGGGTCTGGTATAGCCAGTATTTGTTCCTTGGCTTTGGCGCATACGATACATTGTGATTGTTGCATAGTGTGTGCCGTATACTGTGCCCACTTATACCAATTTTGTACTGTAGTATGCTACAGGCTGCTTAGCCTTACCTATGCCTGTTTCCTGCGTCAGTACTGCTGCAGCGTAGCCCTCCTGCCTGTTGGAAACGTATAAGTGAAAGATTCTCTCATAATTTGGCAGGGCCAGGGCTGGGGCTAACTGTGACTCTCGCTTAATGGTGTTAAAAGCTGTCTCCGCCTCCTCATTCCATTGTAAAACGTTTCTCAAACTTGTGTGTCATGCTTCCTTCAGTATTTTTCTCAATGGCATCACAATTTCAGCATATTCTCCAATCCAGTCTGAGCTATATCCAGACATTCCCAAAAATGTCATCATTTACTTTACTGTCCGAGGCTTGGGAGCTTTAATTATTGCCTCAATTTGATCTGGTGCTATAGCCTTTACTCCCTTGGAGATCAACCGTCCTAAATATTCTACCTGTTGCTTACAAAACTGCAACTTTTTCCTGGACACTTTATGGCCTCCGTCTGCCAGCCTTTCTAAAAGAGTCAGGGTGTCTTGCTCACATTGCTCCTCACTTTCAGAGCAGACCAACAAATCATCCACATATTGTATTAATGTACTACGTAGGGATATACCTTCCAAATCTGCCTTCAGTACACATGAGGCAAGTGTTTAAATCCCTGCGGCATCCTAGTATAAGTATATTGAATGCCCCTGTAAGTAAATGCAAACAAAAACTGGCATCTTTCCGCTAACGGCACGCTAAAGAATGCTGAGCAGAGATCAATCACTGAAAAGTATGCTGCCTCCGGTGGAATGTTAGTCAGCAGTGTGTGTGGGTTTGGAACCATTGCTGGCCAATCTCTCACTACCTCATTGACTGCTCGTAGATCATGCACTAATCTCCACCTTGACTTGTCTGCTTTTAAAACTGGTAATAGCGGGGTGTTACAGGGACTTTTTGTTCTAACAAGTACTCCCGCTTCCAACAGACCCTGTATAGTTATTGCTATGCCTTCCTCTGCTTCCGGCTTTAAGGGGTATTGTGGTCTCCTTGGCGGAATCGCCCCTTGTTTTAGTTCTATTTCTACTGGGTTTGCGGATTTCACTTTCCCGACATCTGTATCATGTTGTGACCATAAGCCATGTGGCAGCCTGTTGAACATGTTTTCCTTTGTCTGACCTTTTCCCTTCTGTACTAAAAAGAGATGGTGCTGGGGGCTAATTTCAACCTCTTTTGTTGTTCCCATCATATCTATGCTCACCTCTATCTTGACATAATTATCGTCCTCAGATTTCCATACCTTCGGTGTAATTTTTTCCAGTTAACCATAGTGTTTATTTGCTTCATCATGAGCCCCAAGTCCCTGGACTGATGTCCCTTATTTACTAGTAATGTCACATGAGGTGCAGCTCCTGGCACCCTATACTACTTGTCAAGAAAGGTGTTCCATTTAATTTGCAAGGCTGCCCCTTGTTTTCCAATTATTATGGCTTCTGCCCTTAGGTGCTGCTGGCCGCATGCTCCCAGGCACCACAACCTCTCTTGCTCTATGTCCTGGGTCTCGTCAAAACGTACCGTACAATGTAGCTCAGTCTTGGGCGGGGTTGCTTCAGGTAATATGGTCATTACTCCCTCTTTCCATCTGTTCCACGTATTCCAAATTTGAGCTTCTATATTTCCTACCCAAAATACATGAGCTTTTCTAGCTTCCCCCATAAACAGCTGGGTATTCAATTTCTCCACATTCAGGCCATTTTTGGTACATTCTAATTTTAATTCCAGTTTCAACAAGGCATCCCTGCCTAGCAGATTAATGGGGGTTCCTTTGGACACCAATACTGGCAATACTATTTCTCTATTGCTCATTTTTAAACTTACGGGGGTTGTGCATCGTGTTAACTGTGTTTTTCCCGAGAACCCTACAGTTTTAACAAATTGTCTTGACATGGGAAGGTGGGAGGCATACTGCGGCTGTACACAAGTATATGTAGCTCCAGTATCTATCATCATAGGTGTT
Source organism: Rhinoraja longicauda (assembly GCF_053455715.1). Taxonomy (NCBI): domain Eukaryota; kingdom Metazoa; phylum Chordata; class Chondrichthyes; order Rajiformes; family Arhynchobatidae; genus Rhinoraja; species Rhinoraja longicauda. The sequence continues at coordinate 31,052,504 of NC_135973.1, read as the reverse complement.
AACCGCCCTCCCAAATTTACCTGAACCATGGGTTCCTCTTCTGCCTGTCGCGTTATCATTGGGTAAAGTCCCTTCCCATCCGGGTTCTCTGGGCACCCCTAGTATCTAGCATAGGGGTTCATGAGTCCAGGCGGGCCTCCTGCCGAGCCCGCTAGGGCTTGCCCTGGGTTAAAACCCTGCTCATCCCCTGTGGGTCCCTGTTGGTACGGGCCGGGCCACGGTCGGTGTGGGCAGTTCCTCCTCAGGTGCTCTACCTGATTACATCCCCAACATATTCTATCAACTACCTGTCTACTTACTGGCCTTCCTCTTCCCCTTCCTTGTGCTCCCCCTTGAGGGCCCCAATCCTGTCGGGGCTGATTCCCTGATCTGATTTGCCCCTGATAGGACATTTGAGGAGAAGCCCCCCAATAGTCAATAGTCAATAGTCGTTTATTTGTCACATACACATAAATGTGTAGTGAAATGAAACATTACCCGCAGTTGAACAATAAGACCAATAAGAATAATCAATAAAAATGCAATAACACATACAATCACAAACTAACACCAAACAAAAAGAAACATCCATCACAGTGAGTCTCCTCCAGTCCCTCCTCACTGTGATGGAAGGCCACAATGTCTTTTCTCTTCCCTGCCGTCTTCTCCCACGGTCAGGCTGTTGGAGTTGCCACGTCGGGGCGGTCGGGACTCCCGACATTGAAGCCCCCGCCGGACGGTGAAAGGTCCGCAGCGGGCCGACCCAAGCCCCGCGATTCGGGACGGGCGAACACGCTGTCGCTGCCGCTGCCGGAGGTCCCGATGTCGGCCCCCACCCAGGGGCCTACGGGCTTCCGACGTTCACGCGGCCCGCGCCAGAGCCTCCGGAGACGAGTCGCAGCCGCACCCGCAGCATCCGAAGGCAGCCAGCGCCGCAGGTGGTGAGTCCGGGCCGCGTGGCATGGCATGGGATTATCCAGCCCCCGTCTGGCTCTGTCATAGGACTCACTGTGCATCAGTGTATCGTTCACTTCTGCTGTTTCAGCCAGGTCTGCTGTTACTGCCAGCATTTTCTTTCCTTTTTCACGCTCTTTCTTTTTTACTTCTTCTAGTTGCATTTGCATCAACTTTCTCTGCACCTCTTCTTGTTGGTTCACCATTTTTTGTCTCTCCGTACGACATTTGTCGACTGCATGAACCAGGTGGTCCCTGAACTGGGAGTGGGATATGGTTGACAATTCCACCACCTCCTCCAGTCTGGACTTAACTCGAGGAGACATTGCGTCCACTATAGCGGTCCGAAACAAAGCGGTCATCAACTCGTTACCGTCTACGTTTTGTTCGGTTTCGAGTCTCCACTTTTTCAGTTGATCCTCCAGATAAGCCGCTGGGTTCTCAGTGTCCCCCAGCGGGTCTCCTTTCAATGTCTTTAAGTCCACCTTGAGCGGGTAACAGTCTCTGAGGGCCTGCCATACCCTCTGCCTGACTTGATCAAATGGCGTGCCATCAATCATCGGGTTACTTGCCACGTTTTTTATCCCAGCCATTTCACATAGTTCTGCTAATTTTGTGGTTCCTATTACTTTCACCAGTAGTGCCTTCAAATCTCCCATAGCCAATAATCGTCCTGTAGTTTCCTCCTCAAAGGCCCTAATCCATTTTCCTGCCCCGTTATATATACTGGGCAAGGTGTTTTTCAGCCCTTCTAGGTCTCGGGTCGCCCAAGGAATATACTGAGTTTGTCCTGCCTTTTTCACAAGTAACGGCATCATACCACCCTTCGGCTCCTGTCTCTCGCTTGCCATCTCTTGTTGTGGTTCTACCTGTATGCTTTCCCACCTCATTCTTTCCTGGGCATACCCCTCGCTTTCCTTTCTTTCTCTTTCTATAGTTTTTTCCATCTCCCTTATCTCAATCTCTAAGCGCTTCATGGATGCCTTTATTTCCCTTCTACGCTCCCTTGTTATTTCCCCATCACTTTCTAATTCTGCTTCACTCTCACAGTTTTGCCCTCTCTCTGATGCCTGCTGATTACTTGCCTGTGATTCTGCGTTGTTGTTTCCCTCACACCCCTCATCTGCTGCCTGACGGGTCTCATAAATCTTTCTGTCCCTGAGGTCCCTGAGGTCCTGCAACCTTCTAATGTCTGCTTCTAGTTCCCGTTCCTCCTGCTTCATCCTTTCCTTTTCTCGCTGTCCCCTTCTTTGTCTATATTCCTTTATGTCTTGCCCATTCCTCCAAACTTCGACTTCTCCCTCTATCTCCACTATCCCTTTCACCAAAGGGCACTGTTTTATTCCATCCTGGCTGAAATAGGGAGGGGGATACTCAGGGTCCCTTAGGCTGGGGTACAGCGTTGATTTTTTCTCCTGAAGCTCCTGACTTCCATGCTGTTTTTGGGGTCTTTCACCCTGTGTTTGGGGTTGTTATTCTTTTCCTGCTATGCTTTCCTCAGCCTTTCTCCTGCTATTCTAAACAATTTAAGTACGTCTAGTTCTTTTTCCTTTTTCGTTACTCGGGTTTTTGATTTATCCTTAGGCTTATAGTTCTTAATTAACACTTCCATTTCATCACACATATTTATATCAAAATTTATATCAAAATTTATATCATATTTATATCATTCCGTGGGCCATTTCGTAACCAATTTTTTCGTCCTTTTCTCCCATTTTTCAGAGTGTTTTTTAATATCCTCTTTGGATATGGGGAATTTCTTACTTAGTATTTCAACTGCAGTTATTTTATTCATTGTACTTGTCTTATTTTAGTGCACTTAGTCAGTTTAAATGCAGTCCTTGTTCTCACTTTACATTGTTCAGTCTCCATAGTCACTATGCTACCTATTACGCTATTTCTATTTTCTACAGTTCTACTATATTCCTTTAATATTTTGCAATTTTTATTTTTTATGTTATCCAATTATTCCAATATTTTGATCCTGCCCGTACAGACCCCTAGCCGACCAGAGTAATCCCCGGTTAACTAGAGCGGTATCCACAGGACTTTTTATCCTGCCCGTCCAGACCCCTAGCTAACCAGAGTGAACCCCAGTTAACTAGAGCGGTATCCACAGGACTTTTTATCCTGCCCGTCCAGACCCCTAGCTAACCAGAGTGATCCCAAGTTAACTAGAGCGGTATCCACAGGACGCCTCGTCTATTCAGTCCCCTATCCTCTTAGGGCGGTATCCACGAGGTCTTCGTGACGTCACAAACTCTTACTCAATTAAATCTACTTTCTTAACTTATCTATTTTCTACTTACCCCACTGCACAGCCTTCTTGAGCAATCCTCCGGGTCTCTTTTTAGAATAGTTTAGACAGATTCTTTGGATCGGAGAGGCCCTTGGACCGCCTGGGCGCTCCTGTGCCACCAGTGGTCCCCGTTTTCAACAGGCTATTAGTCCAAATAAAGCGGAAAACCGCCTACCTTTTTTGCGGGTGGCCACCCTTTACCTGTTGAACCGGGGAGCCCCTGACGGGCTTGGAAGCGCCTTTAGCTTGTCGTCCATTATCGAACGGGCCTCTTTCCGATCCTGCCGACTACGCCAATTTTGTCGTGGTTACCGGTGTTCAAAATGAAGCAGATGACACGGAGAATTCTTCAAGAAGTTAAAAGCCTTTATTTGCAAACAACGGCTGGAACAATCAGGATGTCAACCATCTGACTGCCCACTTAGTACACCGGGCAGCCTATTTTTATAGGATTCTTCCAGCTTTATCTTCTTTTCCTTATCTTGCCCTCATACTCCTCTTTACAGTCATTCATCTCTTTGCAGTCACCCTGTTTACCCTGCCACCATTAAACCCCACTCATTGATGGATGTCTGTATTTCTTCACATGTTGCCTTCCACTCTGCCACCATTAAACTTTCAAGTAATCACCCCACCACTCATTGATGAATGTCTGTATTTCTTCACATTCTGCCACCCTTGTCTTCTATCCTGGTTCATCCATCAATGTTTCTCCTCCTCCTGAGCAGCAGTTACAGACACGTGTCAAGGGTAAGGAATGTCTAGAGCGCCTTAATTAGTTACAGAGAGGCGCCTAATGCCTAAGTAATTACAAACCTTAAACAACAATGTCTAATGTATAAAATAATATCGTATTATCTCCCATACTCTCTGCCTTCCTTCCCAATGACAAAGTCCCCAGTTCCCTGTCCCTGGCCCGTAGCACTGAACCCCAGGCAATCATTCACCCAGGGCTGGGCTCAAAATGCTGGAGTAACTCAGCGGGACAGGCAGCATCTCTGGAGAGTAGGGATGGGTCGAGACCCTTCTTCAGACCATGCGATGGGTGGTCAGCGTGGAGTCTGTGGGCTGAAGGGCCTGTTTCCATGCTGTATTTCTAAACTAAACAAAACGATCATTGATAATAAAGGCCAATTACTTCACTTGTTCATTTGACATTCTCTGTCCATTATTTGATCAGTGGGGCTTTATCATTTAATGCTTCTTGTTATGTTTTGTGTTGCTTTGAGGTCTATATTCAAGATAAAGAACGGAAACAGCACTTTGTGTCGGTGGTCACTTTTACTAGTAGTGTTCTACAGGCCTCTCATTCTGCAACTGTTCGCACTATCTAGATCATATGTCTTCACCACGCCATGCACATAATTTGCATGTTACAACCCAGTTTCAATTGTAACAATATAACACCGTCCATATAAAATGACATTGAAGATTATACAAATTCTATTTTCGTGTTTGAAGTCTCTCTGACCTTCGCGCAATAAATAGAATTAGTTTCTCTGGTCCCTTTTTGGACTCCACCGCAAAGAGGCTGAGACCGCAAGCTGCCCCAGCACATCTGGCTCACATCTGGCCATTTGGGATGCTATTTGACAGCATTAATTTTGCCTGGACCTCCCTCAACCACTAGGTGGCCCCTTCCCAGATGCAGTAAGTGAAAACAGACCTTGAGATTGGCTGCTTCCAAATCAGTAGTTGTATTTACTTTGTGCAGGAAGGAACTGCAGATGCTGGTTTACACTGAAGATGGACACAAAAAGCTGGAGTAACTCAGCGGGGCAGGCAGCATCTCTGGAGAGAAGGAATGGGTAACGTTTTCGGGTTGAGACCCTTCTTCAGGTCTCGACCCGAAAACGTCACCCCCATTCCTTCTCTCCAGAGATGCTGCCTGCCCCGCTGAGTTACCCCAGCTTTTTGTGTCCATCTTCGTTTTGTTTATTTTAACGTGGAGCAAGTGGGATGAGAATTAAGGGATAAGTCTTCAATCAATCCACGCTCCCTCCCAATCTTCACCATCCAAGTTTTCATGACTGCTCTCTGCCTTCCTTCTCAATGACTAAGTCCCCAGTTCCCTGTCCCTGGCCCGTAGCACTGAACCCCAGGCAATCATTCACCCAGGGCTGGGCTCAAAATGCTGGAGTAACTCAGCGGGACGGGCAGAGTCTGCAGAAGGGTCTCGACCCGAAACGTCACCCATTCCTTTTCTCCAGAGATGCTGCCTGTCCCGTTACTCCAGCTTTTTGTGTCTATCTATGGTGTAAACCATAGTTCCTTCCCACACACTTATTCAGGGGTTGCTGGTTAAGTGATTGCTTTTTGGTTGCCTGTTCTATGCCTGTTAGAATGAGGGGTAAAGTCCCATGTTCCAGATCCTAAATTTAGCAGTAGGAGCTTTCCTCCATCAAACATAGGGGGCAATAACAACACCATAGAAACATAGAAAATAGGTGCAGGAGTAGGCCATTCGGCCCTTCGAGCCTGCACCGCCATTCAATATGATCATGGCTGATCATCCAGCTCAGTAACCTGTACCTGCCTTCTCTCCATACCCCCTGATCCCTTTAGCCACAAGGGCCACATCTAACTCCCTCTTAAATATAGCCAATGAGCTGGCCTCAATTACCTTCTGTGGCAGAGAATTCCACAGACTCACCACTCTCTGTGTGAAGAAATGTTTTCTCATCTCGGTCCTAAAAGACTTCCCCCTTATCCTTAAGCTGTGACCCCTGGTTCTGGACTTCCCCAACATCGGGAACAATCTTCCCGCATCTAGCCTCTCCAACCCCTTAAGAATTTTATATGTTTCAATAAGATCCCCCCTCAGTCTTCTAAATTCCTGCGAGTATAAGCCTAGTCTATCCAGTCTTTCTTCATATGAAAGTCTTGCCATCCCAGGGATCAATCTGGTGAACCTTCTCTGTACTCCCTCTAAGGCTAGAATGTCTTTCCTCAGATTAGGAGACCAAAACTGTACACAATACTCCAGGTGCGGTCTCACCAAGGCCCTGTACAACTGCAGCAGAACCTCCCTGCTCCTATACTCAAATCACTGCCTGCTGCACCTGCATGCCTACTTTCAATGACTGGTGCACCATGACACCCAGGTCACGTTGCATCTCCCCTTTTCCTAATTGGCACTGTATTTTGTAGTCATTTTATTGTTAAAGGCTCCTTCCCAAGGAGAAAAGCTGGGATCATAATTAAGATGATATAAATTTTGCATAAGGTGGAATGGGATTTTGTAAAAATTCGTACTCTAATCAGTCTTCTTGAAATCCATTTTGAACCTTCCGAATGTTCACTTAATAATAAACCCAGGCGAATGTACCTCATGGACCTCAGAAAGCAAGTAAGATTGTTCCCAGTCAGAGGGGAACCGGATTTAATAATAAATCAGCAACATTCACAAACTAATGAGGATAAAAAGATTGGGTTAAAAAGATAAAGCTGAAAATATCACTGAATTATTCAGCAGATTGGATAGCTAAAGGAAGCATGTTAAAGAAAAGACTTTTCTCTCGGCTAGATGAAAACCATTGCCACCTTAGTCAATAACGTAACTTTTTCACCATAAAGGTGGTGGGTGTATGGAACAAGCTGCCAGAGGAGGTAGTTGAGGCTCAGATTGTCCCAATGTTTAAGAATCAGTTAGACAGGAACATGGATAGGACAAGTTCGGAGGGATATGGACCAAGCGCAGGCAGGTGGGACTAGTGTAGCTGGGACATTGGCCAGGTTGGATAAGTTGGGCTGAAGGCCTGTTTCCACACTGTATCACTCTATGACTATGACTCTATGACTCTATGACTATGACTCTATCACTATCACTCTATCACTCTATGACTCTATCACTATCACTCTATCACTCTATGACTCTATCACTATTACTCTATCACTCTATGACTCTATGACTATCACTCTATGACTCTATGACTCTATCACTATCACTCTATCACTCTATCACTCTAAATGATTTGATCAAACTTAATGTGCAACAAAAATATTTTTAGTATTGACCCCAGGGGTTTGCTTTGGCTGAGGAACTCCTGAGAAAAATGTCTGTAACAGCCGTTGACATATACACAAACATAGACACGAAATGCTGGAGTAACTCAGCGGGACAGGCAGCATCTCTGGAGAGAAGGAATGGATGATGTTTCGGGTCCAGACCCTTCTTCAGTTTTTTCCTATACACATTGACATATACCGATCAGCCAAAACATTATGACCACCTGCCTAATATGCTGTTGGTCCTCCGTGTGCCGCTAAAGCAGCGCCGACCCGCCGAGGCATGGACTCTACAAGACCCCTGAAGGTGTCCTGTGGTATCTGGCACCAAAACATTAGCAGCAGATCCTTCAAGTCTTGTAAGTTGTGAGGTAGAGCAGCCGTGGATCGGACTTGTCGATCCAGAACATCCCACAGATGCACAATCGGATTGAAATCTGGAGAATTTGGAGGCCAGGGCAACACCGTGAACACATCGTCATGTTCCTCAAACTGTTCCTGAACAATGTGTGCAGTGTGGCAGGGCGCATTATCCTGCTGAAAGAGGCCACTGCCATCAAGGAATATAATTGCCAAGAAGGGGTGTACCAGGTCTGCAATGATGTTTAGATAGGTGACACGTGTCAAATTGACGTTCACATAAATGGGCGGACCCAGGGTTTCCCAGCAGAACATTGCCCAGAGCATCACACTCCCTCCACCGGCTTGTCGTGTTCCCACAGTCAGTTCGGACCAGACAGGATAGCCTTTGTTGCCCTCGCGCATCGATGACCCTTGGGCGCCCAACACCCTGTCGCCGGTTTGTGGTTTGTCCCTCCTCGGAGGCAGGTGAGACTGGTGTACATGGGACATGTTGGCAGGGTGTGGGCAAGGTGGGCCGAAGGGCCTGTTTCCACACTGTATTGTTCTATGACTCTACGACTCTATAACAAGTTAGGCAATCCTCAGTGCAATAACCATCCACACCTGCTATGGCCCAGATAACATGGAGATCCTCGCAGTCTCTCATGTGGATGATTAAATAATTTAATGGGAACTACGGCCCGGATTATGAGTGTGGCACAAAGTCCTGGTATTAGTTATTAGCCCAAATGAACAGCAAGATCCCGCAAGTGGCATTTTAGTTTTAGAGATACAGCGCGGAAACAGGCCCTTCGGCCCACCGGGTCCGCGCCGACCAGCGATCCCCGAATATTAACACTATCCTACACACACTAGGGACAATTGTTACATTTATACCAAGCCAATTTACCTACATTCCTGTATGTCTTTGGAGTGTGGAAGGAAAACGAAGATCTCAGAGAAAACTCACGCGGTCACGGGGAGAACGTAAAACTCCGTACAGGCAGCACCCATAGTTGGGATCGAACCCGGGTTTCCAGCACTGCACGCGCTGTGAGGCAGCAACTCTACCGCTGCGCCACCGTGCTGCCCTCTTTTAATTATACTGGCTGGAAGTCACATATTAAACCTCCCCTGCCATTCATTAAATAGAGCCGTAGAGTATATCACATCCACAGTGCAATTCCTTATTCCAATGGACTAAAATGGAAAAATGCAGAGAATGCAGAGAACATTGATATTTACATTTATGTACAATACAATTAATATTTATATTCTATATAAATATTTATATACAATACACGATAGACACAAAAAGCTGGAGTAACTCAGCGGGACAGGCAGCATCTCCGGAGAGAAGGAATGGGTGACGTTTCAGGTTGAGAACCTTCTTCAGACTCAATATAATGACCATCCGAGAGGTAGAGAAGGCCTATGTTTGACATCTTGGAAAGATGGCACATCCATGGGTACAGTTCACCCTTGGGACTGCCCTGCGCTGGCAACTAAGGTGCTGAAAGTTATGCAGCGGTGATAAAGCTAAACAATAAATAACAGCAGGAATAAATTGATTTTTGCATATTAAGCAATGCACTGTTACCATTCATTGCAAGGGATGTTGTATTATTCAAGCAAATAACCTTCACAGTTGCTCCAGACATTTGTGGAGCTTGGATTCTATATTTAACCCTAACAGTGTCGTGGTTACCGGTGTTCAAAATGAAGCAGATGACACGGAGAATTCTTCAAGAAGTTAAAAGCCTTTATTTGCAAACAACGGCTGGAACAATCAGGATGTCAACCATCTGACTGCCCACTTAGTACACCGGGCAGCCTATTTTTATAGGATTATTCTAAACCTTATCTCCTTTGCATTACCTCATACCCACACTCCCTTTCTTCAGTCCTTCATTTCTTTGTAGTACCTGTTTGTCCCGCCACCATTAAATCCCATTTAGTAATATATCCTTATCTCAATGCTCACATCCCTTCATATTTCGCCTCCCTTATTTCCTGCTAGTTCATCCCTCACATCCATCCATCATCCCAAGGCCCATGTTTTTCCTTATCTCTTCTCTTGCCACCATTAAATCCTATTCATTGATAAATGTCTGCATCTCTTCGGATTCTGCTACCCTTATCATCTAGGCTAAAGCAAAGGAGTGTTATGTTACAGAGACGTGTCAAGGGTAAGGAATGTCTAGAGCGCCTTAATTAGTTACAGAGAGGGCGCCTAATGCCTAAGTAGTTACAAACCTTAAACAACAATGTATAAAATAATACCGTAACAATGTCTAATTTATAATCCAATAATATCATGCATAAAATAATATTCTCCCATAACAGCAGCGACAATGCCTTCAAAACTGACAACAGTTTTATTGAAGCTTTAATGAATAGAAATTTTCTTATCTCGGGTCAAGAGTATTGTAAGAGTAATTATATACATGTCTTAGCAAATCTCTTACTAACTACATTCTGTTTATGTGGAACATTATTCAAACATCATCTCCTTTGCAACCCTGTCTCATTCAATGGTGCAGGAAGCTGTGCAGGAAGGAACTGCAGATGCTGGTTTAAACCGAAGGTAGACACAAAGTGCTGGAGTAACTCAGCGGGACAGGCAGCATCTCTGGAGAGAAGGAATGGGTGACGTTTCGGGTCGAGACCCTTCTTCAGATGCAATTTATATTTATATTCAGGAAGGTGTTCTGTTCTGTGGCACCCTTTCACTGTCCCACTTCAGATGTCACAAGAGTTGGTGGGGGGGGGGGGGGGGGGGGGGGAGGGGCGGAACCAGAGTAGCAGGTCAGAAATTGGAAGGAGTGATGGGAAGGTGGAGGTTAGGACCAGTGAGTCTCAAAGGAAGGACAGGCAGGGAGAGATGAAGGAATATGGTGACGCTGATATGGGCGGCACGGTGGCGCAGCGGTAGAGTTGCTGCCTTACAGCGAATGCAGCGCCGGAGACTCAGGTTCGATCCTGACTACGGGCGCCGTCTGTACGGAGTTTGTACGTTCTCCCCGTGACCTGCGTGGGTTTTCTCCGATATCTTCGGTTTCCTCCCACACTCCAAAGACGTACAGGTATGTATGTTAATTGACTGGGTAAATGTAAAAATTGTCCCTAGTGTGTGTAGGATAGTGTTAATGTGCGGGGATCGCTGGGCGGCGCGGACTCGGTGGGCCGAAGGGCCTGTTTCCGCGCTGTATCTCTAAATCTAAATCTAAATCTAAAATCTGATGGGCTGAAGTCTGTTTATTCCAATGCATGGAGTATGGTGGGGCAGATGAACACATTGACTGGGACTTGCTCAGTGCCAAAGGCTTCAATGGGGGAGAATTTGTGATGTGTATCCAAGAGGGTTTCTTGAAACATTTTGTAGGTAATCCAACCCGGAAAGGGAACATACTGATCTTAATGTTGGGAAATGAACCTGGCCAGGTGACTGGTGTTACTGTGGAAGAGCATCTTGGGGATAGAAATGGCAATTTCGTAAGCTTTAAGCTTGTTTGGAACGGGGAGAAGGCAGGACCTTGCAGGTAGATACTAAATTGGAGCAAGGCAAACTACAACATTGTTAGGAGGAGCTCGGGAGATTACACTGGGAGCAGTTATTTTCGGGCAAGTCCACGACTGACATGTGGAGGTCGTTTAAAGGCCAGTTCATCAAATTTTAGGACCAGCATGTTCCGTAAGGAGGAGGGATAAGGGTGGGGAAGTAAGGGAACCTTGGATGGCCAAAGAGGTTGTAAAATCTAGTCGGAAAAGAAAAATGAAGTGCAAGCAAGGTTTAAGAGGAAAGTGGCAACATAGCAGACAAAGTGGTAAAGAAGGCATATGGTATGCTTGC